>NW_015386685.1:241984-347138 GCF_001527695.2 Protobothrops mucrosquamatus
AGGCATCACACCGATTCTCACTTCTCAATCTAAAAATATGTGATCCCTAGCTACTTTCTGTAAACATGTTTATTTGGGAACGCATCCCAGAGAACTTAGTGAGACTAATAGCAAGTAATAAATTACTACCAGTGAATATTTAGTGAGCAATTTTGTCCCATTGAAGAGACACTAGTGACAAATACATTGTTGGCAAATGTATGTAGTAGTAATACCGCTGCAATCTTATGTAGACCAGCTGTTTATAATATCTGAGTGGAATGCTAGTCATCAAGGGTGTGAACACTACAGCTATTGTATCTTAAGAGAGTTGATTGAATCTGGGATAATTGGCATGTAACCTCTATTAATAGTGCAGAGAGATATGTGAATTAAATGAACGCCATGGACATATGCCATGCATTAACTAAAAAAGCATTACAATCCTCATGACAACTTAGCTAACAATGCCACCGGTAATTATCCTTCAGAACCGGATAAGATCAGAAGAGTGGAAAAAGAAGAAGAAAAGCAATACCTAATTTGTTGGATCAATGAATAATCAATCACATAAAACAATGCTGCCCAGATTAAATCACAAGCATTGTCTGGCCACTGAAAGGCATGGATTTTGATTTTTAACAGCTGTTCGCATAAATATCCTTTTCTGTGTTTGAAATTGAAACATCCATACTGCTTAAAATATAACTTGGGCTATGAATAAAATTTTGTCTTTGTGCATGGGCGTGAAAGCATTTTGCTGATTCTTGTCTAGAGTTTCTCTAGAATTTAGGATGAATTTGTAATGCTTTATGCTGGTGGAGATTAAATTGTGGATCTCACATACTGTAGTTGGGTAATGAAATGTCTTCAAGCAAACAGCCAAGCTCAAAGAGAACCAAGGACTCCACAGTTCAATCCTGATCATACACATATTTTCTTCTATTGGGGATTAAATTAACATGAACTAGATCAGTGATACAGGTGAAACTCGAAAAATTAGAATATCGTGCAAAAGTTCATTTATTTCAGTAATGCAACTTAAAAGGTGAACCTAATATATGAGATAGACTCATTACATGCAAACCAAGATAGTTCAAGCCATGATGTGTCATAACTGTGATGATTATGGCTTACAGCTCATGAAAACCCCAAATCTACAATCTCAGAAAATTAGNAGGCATCACACCGATTCTCACTTCTCAATCTAAAAATATGTGATCCCTAGCTACTTTCTGTAAACATGTTTATTTGGGAACGCATCCCAGAGAACTTAGTGAGACTAATAGCAAGTAATAAATTACTACCAGTGAATATTTAGTGAGCAATTTTGTCCCATTGAAGAGACACTAGTGACAAATACATTGTTGGCAAATGCATGTAGTAGTAATACTGCTGCAATCTTATGTAGACCAGCTGTTTATAATATCTGAGTGGAATGCTAGTCATCAAGGGTGTGAACACTACAGCTATTGTATCTTAAGAGAGTTGATTGAATCTGGGATAATTGGCATGTAACCTCTATTAATAGTGCAGAGAGATATGTGAATTAAATGAACGCCATGGACATATGCCATGCATTAACTAAAAAAGCATTACAATCATCATGACAACTTAGCTAACAATGCCACCGGTAATTATCCTTCAGAACCGGATAAGATCAGAAGAGTGGAAAAAAAAGAAGAAAAGCAATACCTAATTTGTTGGATCAATGAATAATCAATCACATAAAACAATGCTGCCCAGATTAAATCACAAGCATTGTCTGGCCACTGAAAGGCATGGATTTTGATTTTTAACAGCTGTTTGCATAAATATCCTTTTCTGTGTTTGAAATTGAAACATCCATACTGCTTAAAATATAACTTGGGCTATGAATAAAATTTCGTCTTTGTGCATGGGTGTGAAAGCATTTTGCTGATTCTTGTCTAGAGTTTCTCTAGAATTTAGGATGAATTTGTAATGCTTTATGCTGGTGGAGATTAAATTGTGGATCTCACATACTGTAGTTGGGTAATGAAATGTCTGCAAGCAAACACCCAAGCTCAAAGAACACCAAGGACTCCACAGTTCAACCCTGATCATACACATATTTTCTTCTATTGGGGATTAAATTAACATGAACTAGATCAGTGATATGTGAAGCCTTTGTTTTGATTTATATGGAATATCTTAAGATAAATTTCAATACAGTAGTAGTAGTTTTTCACTAGAGCCATTCTCACCTATAAAGTCCTCCTGATATAAGAAGTAGACATACTGTTTCAAGTCAACACCAAAAACAGTGTACGTCCGTTAACCTACCCCGACTTCGTTCACAACTTGACCACAATATCCGTTAGCAGTCAATTACTGGTATTAAACCTGGTTGTTGAGACAGTGATTCGCTGTGTCAACATTTCGTTTTTTTACTACACTGGTACGGTTGTACGTTATTGTCAAGACCAACATCAGTAATTGTGAATCATACACAGTTGTTAAGTGTGACATCACATGATTGGGACTTACCATTTCCTGTGGGCTTCCTTGTTGACTTCGCTTGTCAGAAGCCACCAGTGAAGGTCCCAAATAGCAATCACATGACTCTGGGAACGCTGTGACAACCACAACTTCAACAACCCCCTTTAAATACTCCTTTTTCAACACCGTCATAGCTTTGAACAATTGTTGAATGAGTGGTCGCTAAATGAGGACTATTTGTATCTCTTTATAGAATTTTTATTTTGTCTAACCCAACCTAGCATTGAAAAGAGAAGTTTGCAAAGAGGGGGGGGGGTCAGGATTCTGTCTGTCCATCAGCAATAATTCTCTAAATTCTGGGAGTAGGAAAAAAAAATCCAGAAAAAAAATTCCCAGTGTATCTCTGTGGGAAAGGCAGTTGCTGGGAAGTGACTTGGAATGTTTGTGGCTGCTTCAGTCTAAGCTTCTTCCCTCCTTCTTCTCTTCTAGTCTTGTGATCCAGAGCAGTGCAAATGCCGCCTGCCTTAGGTTTTTTAGTGCGTATAATTTAAGTCAGTGGTTCTCAACCTTTTTAATGCCGCGACCCCCAACCGGTCGTAAGTCGAGGACTAAACCGGTTGTAAGTCGAGGACTAAACCAGTCGTACGTTGAGGACTATCCAACCGGTCGTAAGTCGAGGACTTTCCCTGCCCGGGAGCGCTGCACATGTGTGGTTCCGCCCCCTGAGCCAGCCGAGGCGTAGCTGGCAAGCAGCAGAGACGGAGCAGGCCGACCACCAGCTGGCCCAGCCCAAGGGAGGTAAGGCACCCGCCAGAAAAGGGGGAAAAATGGCAGACAAAAAAAATGGCGGACAGCCTTGCTTGACGACCCCTGTGAAATGGTCGATCGACCCCAAATGGGGTCGCGACCCATAGGTTGAGAACCGCTGATTTAAGTTCTATAAGCCAGCGGTCCCCAACCTTTCTGGCTTGGTGGCCTGGCGGGGGGAGGGGATGGTCCCGTGTGAGTGGCAGGCAGGTGTGTGAGCACCTGCAGCTCCATTTGTGCAAGCAGTGGGCACTTGCATGGCCCAGTTCTGAAAGGGGCTGCGGCCCAGTGGTTGGGGATCCTGCTATAAGCTGCTGAGAGCTGAATAGGTTTTAGGAGGTGGACAAATCAAATGAATGAATGAATGAATGAATGAAAAAATGAATGAATGAATGAATGAATGAATGAATGAATGAATGAATGAGTGAGTGAGTGAGTGAGTGAGTGAGTGAGTGAGTGAATGAATGAATGAACGAACGAACGAAGGAATGAACGAAGGAATGCACAAAAACGTATGCAGATGTATCTCAAGAGGGGAGCAGAAACCCAGAGGTGTACATACACAGATGCAACGTATTGGAAAGAATTCCAGAAAATATGCTCTGCATACTTTCTCTCTCTTGTTTCCTTTGTCCAGGACCCGCTTCTCTTTCCCTCTCCTCTATTTTTCCCTTTCTAACAGCAAGTCTGTGCCTGTTACACCAAAACAGGACAGATGAATGATAAGATGACTGCCCCATGTCACTTCAAATTGGTCCTAAAAAATAGATCTCATTTCTATAATGCCTGTCCCTCAATCTAGTTCATAAAATGATTAAGATAGCCCTCGTTGCCCAGGCAATTAACCAAACAGCCACATGTATATGCTGTACAATCCAAACTTGGGCAGCTGACGAAATCAGATGCATATTTACCAAAGAGAACTAAATATATTGTAAATTTTGGATCACGTTTAATCACACCTATACACAACTCTCTGCTCCTGGTACAAAAGAATTGTTCTTATAATACAATGACTCAATGCTAAAACATGGGAGGGGGCAGAGGGAAAGAAATATCAACTGCAAATAACTGAAACCTTACAAGAAGAGCAAAGGTTGACACTGAAAAAGCAGTCTAACCTGTCCAGGACTGTGAGATGGGCAAACTGACTGGAACAAACAGAACAAGCTGTCTCCAATTCCAAACAAGGAAGGCAGGAAAATCAATAAAAAAAAACCTGCCTTTCTGAAAAAGAAAACAACTCAGCAAAATCAGGTTAAAATCAGAAGTATTAAACATTTCCAAATGGCGTCTATGTCTCTACCGAGTAAAACAAAAAACATACTTCTCCTCCAAAAACACTGTAGAACAGGGTGTGCCCTCTGCTGTTGTGTAATACTTTAGGGTTCTTCTTAAGGCTAAAACATAAGGTGTGCAATTACATCTGTTGCAAGGTGAACCGTTCCTGCTTTGCATTTCAATGAGATGCTTGGAATGTCCTGGTTCTTATTCCATTCCATTTAATCCTAACAAAAGCTTACTCTTCCCTGGCTCTTTGGAAAAATTCTTGCAAAAGGGTTTTTTTCAAATACTTTTTTTTTTTTCATGTGGAGGGGTAGCAAGGGAGTTACATGTTTTCCTGGGCAAGATTAGAAGCCCTTATCAGCACTTGGGACTAGAGAGAGAGTTTTGCTGGCAGAAGCATATGTTTAAATATAAACTGTCCTAATCATGTTAAACAACCCCTGCCCCAATTTCAAAGGGAAAACCTTTGGGGAGGGAAGCCACCACTGCTCAGCTCAGGCCAGTTAGGCCTCTCCTCTCTTTTTCATAGAATCAGAGAATTGGGAGGGATTTAAGAGATCTTCTAGTCCAACCCACTGCTCAAGGAGGAGACCTTATACCAGTGGTGGCGAACCTATGGCATGCATGCCAGAGGCAGCACTCAGGGCCCTCTCTTTGGGCACGCGCACCATGCC
The DNA here is from genome assembly GCF_001527695.2 of Protobothrops mucrosquamatus. NCBI lineage: Eukaryota > Metazoa > Chordata > Lepidosauria > Squamata > Viperidae > Protobothrops > Protobothrops mucrosquamatus. The sequence goes on from NW_015386685.1 coordinate 247,192, forward strand.
CTGGAGATGGCAACCGTCCCTCTTCAACCAGTCGCCTGCTAACTCGCTAAGGTCACACATGGCCAGATGCATCCAAGCACTCGTGCTCGCTGGCCTCTGTGTGCGGGGGCCAATGGTGTCAGGCAGCAGCCGCCCCAGCCCCTGCCTCACCTTGCCCTGTAACAATGGCACCCCTGCCCTGCCTCGCCTTGCCTCGCCTCACCCAGCAGGACGAGCCTCCTGCCCACCGCCCCACCTGGCAGAGACCCCCTGGCTCTCTCCCAACCCTGCCAGGCCCCCACAGGCGTCTCTCCCCATGAGCAACATTGAGGTGATCATGCCCACCTTGGCCACACCCACCCAATCTGCCATGACCACCACAGCCATGCCCACCCAGTGGGCCACACCCACCTGGCACCTGGCAATAAATAAGTGGGTTTTGGGTTGCAGTTTGGGCACTCGGTCTCTAAAAGGTTTGCCATCACTGCCTTATACCATCTCAGTCAAGCAGTTGTTCAGACTATTTTTTAAAATGGTGATGGAGCACCCACAAACTCAGTAGGCAATGGAAGCTTTGCCATTTTCTTAGATATGGCACACATTAAAAGGGGGTAGGATGTCACAATCACAGCCACTATCTTGCCTTTTTCTAACCTCATCCCACCTCCATGGACACCTCTATTCAGCCTCTCAAAAAATGTTCACTGTGATCCTTGGTTGAAAATAGTCTCCACTTCTGTTCTACAAGTGATCCTCAATGTACAACCATAATTGGGACCAGAACATCTGTCACTAAAGAATGCGGTCATTAAGTGAATCTGGGTTCCCCCATTAACTTTGCTTATCAGAAGCCTCTTGGAAAGATCACAAATGATGAATACATGTCCCAGGGATGCTGCAACTATCACAAATACATACTAGTTAAGAGCCGTGGTGGCACAGTGGTTAGGATGCAGTACTGCAGGCTACTTCTGCTGACTGCTGGCTGCCTACAGTTTGGCAGTTCGATTCTCACTGGCTCAAGGTTGACTCAGCCTTCCATCCTTCCGAGGTCGGTAAAATGAGGACCCAGATTGTTGGGAGCAATAGGCTGACTCCATAAACTGCTTAGAGAGGGCTGTAAAGAACTGTGAAGGGGTATATAAGTCTAAGTGCTATTGCTATTGCTATTTGTCATTCACTCAAATTTTTATCATATAACTGTGGTAGGAATCCAGAAAAAGAAATATTTTGGGGAATATTAAAAAGGCAGAATATATTTCCCCAAATAATGGAGAAGACAGAAACCAGCCCCCAGCCCCTCTCCCCCAAGCAGAAACTAGGCAGAGGCCAGCTTTTAAAAATGCAGATGTGATAATCCTTTCAGAAAGCTTGGAGCCAGGAAGCTAGACGCTGATGAGATTAAAAAGACAAAGACCCCTAAAATCTACATCCCCCACCAAAACTCTACGGACAGGAAACATAATAGGATTAACCCACCGATACCAAAAGGGCACACTCAGACTCAGGTCAAAGTACATGACACAGGAAATATAAAGCCTCAAACAGGAACAGGAAACAACCTCAAGAGCCCCAGAAGGTATAAAAACCCACTACTCCCAGCAACATATGGTCAGTTTTCCTAGAGCCATGCTTCTATCTGGCTTTGCTCTTCAATAAACCACAACCTTCTTTCTAAAGCAGTCTCCATTTTGTTTATTCCCGGCTTGGACGGGACCCTGATGAAGACTTTCTTTTGACATAACTATAGGGACTCTGTTACAGTCATAAGTATGAGCATTGGTAGTAAATCATTTTTTTCAGTGTCATGGTAACTTCAGTTGTTAAACTAATGCTCGTAAATTGAGGATACTTATGGGTAAATACAGTATCATTTCCACAAATACTGTGTACTAAAATTGTTACTAATAGGACAAAGTGTCATCTCTGCCTGACAAAAAAAAAGCATAGACTCCTTTGATGATATCATCTATGAATATGATGTTGCTGATGTTTTATCACATGCTGCAAAGACCTGTATGATCTTGGAAAAAGTCTCCAGTTATTTCTTTTAGCTATATATTTGCATGTCATATATTCATCTAGTATATGAATTCACAACATATGCTGATCACAAGTTATGTCATCAGGGTTGCACAATTTCCAGCTCTATGGACTTCAACTTCCAGAATTCTCCAGCCAGGATGACTATTGCCAAAAATTCTAGCAATTTTAAGGAAAGTTTTCTGCAGCCTGGTGCATTCCAGAAGTATTTTGTTCCCCTCAATCCCAGTCAACATGCGGGGGTGGGGGGGTGGGAATTGCAGTTTGACTCATGTGGAGGTAATCAGGCTGAAAAAGAATAACTTAAGTCAATGTTTCTCAAACTTGGCAATGTTAAGACATATGGACTTCAACTCCCAGAATTCCTCAGGTAACCTTGCTGCTTGGGAGTTGAAGTCCACGTGTCTTTAACATTGTCAAGGTTGAGAAACACTGATTTAAATTATTCTTAGCAAGCCACAGTCATGTTGGCTTAGGAATTCTGGGAGTTGAAGTCTATCACTTCTTATGGACAGTTTCAGGTGATCTCACTTTTGTTGTTGGAAGAAATGTCTTGCTCAATACATTTGTTTGTTTCACTGACATGTTCACTCACCTGAGCCATCTGGAAGTGCTTCTGTATGTGTAATCAGTTCCATGTTTTCTACAGCATATTTTAAATGCTTTCTGTCTTTGAGACAGTTTCCAAAATGAAGCACAACTGCTAATCAAATTTAGGAGAAGACCCAGGTTGCTGACAGCATGTAGCCAGCTATGGTTGTTCTTTAAAATCTAAGTCAGATCTTTTTACCATTTGGATGGGAGACCACTAGGAAATCCTAGGGCTGTAGAAAAACATTCCAGAAGTCAATTGGAAGAAAACCCCACAAGTATCTCCTTGAAGTCATCCAGGAGCTGAGCTTGACTCAAGGACTTTAACTTATTAAGTAAAATCACATTTTTAAAAAATCTCCAAAAGAATCAAATGACATTTGATTCTAAGCAAAGGAATATATCTCCTATAAGTTTTCTCCCATCAACGTTTGTTTCTAACAAGCTATAGATGAGAATCACTATGGAAGAGACTGTTCTGTGCCCTTATGTGTCATCCTATAATGTTTTGCTTTCAGTGAAGACCTCTATTTACTCTTCCTGTATTAATAAATTCATGCAAATGTAATGATAGAAAGCAGAACGCAGTCCAAATTTTTAATCTAAAACAGTTTGCATCCTGTTCAGCTTTGTCTAGAAAAACAGTATCATTTTATTAAGAATTAGGCACTCTGTCTAGGATTTTAACTTTACTGTCTAGAATTAAATTAAAAGCAGCACTAGACAGTATTGAGGAAAGAATAATGGATGCATGCTTATTAGAGACTAACAGGGAATGTTGTGATGAGAATGTTACGGAGATCTGATTTTACTGAATCTTACTGATTTTAGGAAGGGAAGACTTAAGATCATGCTGAATTCTCACACTGGATTTAATAGATTTCCACATATGTCACCTTGACAGCTGAATCAATGCCCTCTTTGTTTCTCTATAACTATTTCAAAAAGTGGACACAACTCTTATCCCATTTGACAACAGTCACTAACATTCATAGTGTCTGTGTGTAGAATTACACATTCAGTTTAGATTAGGAAAACAATAGTTTCAGAAAACAAGACAAGAAGCACTAAGTTGAACAGGAAGTACTTTCAGCTGAGTATCAGGGAAAAGGTCTGTTATCATTTATGGAGCAATGCATGAGCCCAATTAATTAAGCTGCAATCAATAAACAGTGATTAATCAAATAATGGCTTAGTATGAAGCATGGAAATCCATCCATTGTGTGGCTGGTATGGACATCTTCCTTTGGAATCTAATGATGATCTAGATCAGGGGTAGTCAACCTTGGCTCTTTTATGACTCGTGGACTTCAACTCCCAGAATTTCTGAGCCAGCTGTGCTCAGGAATTCTGGGAGTTGAAGTCTACGAGTCATAAAAGAGCCAAGGTTGACTACCCCTGATCTAGATTGTTATGGACACACAAGCACACCTTTCTGAGAGATGGTTTTGAGGAGAGCGCAATACCATAAAGTTTGGCTCGCTATCAGATTAAGCATGAAAAACTGGTTATTTTCCAAACCAGGAAAAGGAACATTGAGTTGCCAGAGGGTTGTGCTGCCAAGGTAAACCACAGAAAGTAGTATATAGCACAAATTAGAGAAAAGAACACTCATTATACCAAGCTGTCTTAATTTGTTCAACCAGAATTGTGATGGGAACAATGTCATTTTTGCTTCCTTTGTTAAATTACTGCTGTAGATGTACTGCAAATCATTCATTTATCCAAATCTACTCTCTCTCAAATATTTGTGGGTGAGTGTGCAAGCAAGCTTGTGTACATGTTTAATGTCACAGGTATTTGAGAAACGTCCAATAATATGATGAAATAACAGTACACTGAGTCATGATAAATGATGTGCTATGTATGGACATCAGAGCTTCTGTAGATTTCTCAACTGGTCTAGCTAACATTTTCCTTCTTTAAAAAAATCTTTCCATTAATAAGAAAAGGAAAAAGATTCGAAATCTCAGAGAAGATTGATAGCACCCATCACTTTTTTTTCTTTTTTTTTTTGAGGGAAAAAAAATCTCTGGACCCCAAATAGACATTCTGAGAAAATGGACACGGTGGATGACAGCAGCCCAGTGCTTCATCTGGCAGTGGGTTTATCTGTTTTGTTGTTGTTAGTTGCGAAGTCGTGTCCGACCCATCGTGACCCCATGGACAATGTTCCTCCAGGCCTTCCTGTCCTCAACCATCTTCTGGAGTCCATTTAAGCTCACTCCTACTGCTTCAGTGATTCCATCCAGCCACCTCATTCTCTGTCGTCCCCTTCTTCTATTGCCCTCAATCTTTCCCAGCATTAGGCCCTTCTCCAGTGAGTCCTTCCTTCTCATTAGGTGGCCAAAGTATTTGAGTTTCAACTTCAGGATCTGGCCTTCTAAAGAGCAGTCGGGGTTGATCTCTTCTAGGATTGACCAGTTTGATCACCTTGCAGTCCAGGGGACTCGCAGGAGTCTTCTCCAGCACCATAGTTCAAAGGCCTCAATTCTTTTGCGCTCAGCATTTCTTAGGTAAAAGAAAAATGGAACAGGTAATAGGAAAGAATATAAATCCTTCCATTTCCCACCATCCAGTCAGAGCTGAAGAAGCTTCTTGGAGGAGAAAAGTGTTCAAAGAAAAACAAGAAAGCCCAGCTGCCTTTTGAAAAAGCACTTTTGAGACAACAGGTAATAGGGAACATGGGGGAAGGAAGATTGCAGAGGAATATCCACATCTGTTTACCATCTATAGATGAGTTTTTTTGTGATTCACTACACCTACCACTGTCATCAGTTAGGAATTAGGCCAATTCTTCCAGCTCTGTGTCAAGTATTTGAATGTCAAATCTGACACTAAATAAAGTTAAAGGATGTATTTTGAATAGATACTACTTCTACTATCTCTGAAGTCTGATGCCATAGTATCGCTATTTAATATTTCTCACTATGCAACATTCCTAAACTTGCCACAAAACTGTTGGAGAAAGGTGTTGCCTTCTTAGATATTCATGTGGTCATGTTTATCAACCTTTGTATGTAACCAGATTTCATTCATTATGCCTAATCTCTCAACAAAGAAATATTTAATGATATCTTGCAACTCCTCTTATTCTAACATTGGCATTCAAATTGTGAGCCTCAAAAGAATGGGTCAGATTGTCAAATAAAACACAAGATTAGGTTATACTGGTTTAAGTGTTATCTGAGAAAACCTAGTACAAAATGAGTACTAAGTTACACGGGACAACTTGATGAACTGTATCCCTCCACTGTATTATTATATCTTTCCAGATGTGGCTGGGCCACCTCTGGAATATTGTGTGACACCTCAAATAGGGACCTAAAAGAGATTCAGAGGTGGGCAATTAAAATGATCAAGGGTCTAGAGTGGCTTCCCTCAGAAGTAACACTTGGGGATTTTTACAGTAGTTTAGAAAGTTGCTGAATGAGAGGGGACATAGATTTTAAAAAATATGGATGGTATGGATAAAGTGGACAAGGGAAAACTAGTGTCAAGGTTCCAGCTGATGAACCCAACCAAGCAAACACCTTCGAGACATTCCAATCTCTTAATGTAAAATTTTATTGAGTACATCATTTTGGCACTAATGAAAGCAAAACCAGCTCTGGCAAGACCCCTCCCAAACCCATATAGTAAAAGCATTAAATTCTCCCTCCGCCCTCTGGGTCAGGTCACATTGCCCAATCAAGTGGAAAAATATTGTTATGAGAAAGCATCTCTAAGTCTGGCCAGACATCTGGTGTAATGTCCTTGAATCTCACAGTGTGGCTTCTTAATCTTTGAAGTCTGCATTCCTCCCCCCAAGTTTGTTGGCAAGCTGAGAAGCAATATTTGTCACACCAGCATAACCGTGCTTTGAAACTTGACAGCTAGTTTCCCTTTCTCAAAATATCAGAACCAGAGGTCACCCAATGAAATTAAATCCTGGAAGAACCAAGACAGAGGAAAGGACTCTTTTTTTTTTTTACACAATATGTAATTCAGCTTTAGAATTTGCTACCATGAAATGTGGTGCTAGCTACTAGCTTAGTTGGCTTCAAAAAAAGAAAAAAGAGTTGAAGGCCATTAGCCTCAATGGCAGTATCCCAGTACCCGAAGGGCATCTGCTAGAATATTATAAGTAGTCCTTGAAGTACGGATGGTCCCTTAGCAAGAGTTTGATGGACCCCAAAAAGATACTTATGACCCAGATTCAAAGTTCCAATGGCCGCGTTCCCTCCCCATGTCATATGATCACATTTTCAGCTTTTGGCATCCACCATGAATTTACGGCCATTTGCAGCAACCTGTAGTCACCTGACTATGATTTACAATGTTTCTGAAAAAATGTCTATGGAGATTCTCAGTCATCCAGGTCATGGTTGTCCCAAAGGCGCTTTTTCTGGAGGCAGCTGAACTTTCTTGGTTTTCTTTGAAGATGTTTCGCTTCTCATCCTCTTCAGCTCTGGCCGGATGGTGGGGAATGGAAGGATTTATACTCCTTGCAGACAGCTGGTCGTTGAAGGAATATAAATCCTTCCATTCGTCATGGTGCAAGAGTATGAACAGATTTCCAGAAAACACTGTGGACTACAGGAACAGGGCAGAAAACACCCTGCAGCCAGAAGGCTCCACACCCATTTGCACTACTCAGGTAACCCTGACGATAGAGATAAACCTCCAAGTGGCCCCAAGGATTCTCTAAAAGAATGCAAATGACCAGCTGTCTGCAAGGAGTATAAATCCTTCCATTCCCTGCTATCCGGTCAGAGCTGAAGAAGCTTCTTGGATGAGAAGCAAAACGTCTTCAAAGAAAAACAAGAAAGTCCAGTTGCCTCCTGAAAAAAGCACCTTTGGGTTTTTGGAAAAAGTACTCATTAAAGACAATGGGTAATGAACAATGACCACTTAAGGATCATGGGAGACTCACTTAATGATCAATTATGGTCATAAGTGAAGGGCTATAGGTAGTCCTCAACTTACGACAGTTCATTGAGTGACTGTTCAAAGGCACTAAAGAGGGGTCTTCAAACCTGGCTCTTTTATGACTTGTAGACTGAGGAATTCTGGGAGTTGAAGTCCACAAGTCATAATGTTGTTTGTTATGTTTGTTATGTTTATTATATTTATATCCCGCCCTTCTCCTTGCGGACTCAGGGCGGCTAACAACCAGATAAAACAACTACAAAATACCAAATACTACAGTTAAAACATAATTAAAAGACAAATATTAACAATTGGCCTAAGTAATTTAAAATTATTTTAAAACCCCCGCTAAAAATTTCCCCTAGGCCAGTCCCGCAAGCTGAANCCAGCCGGCACTGTCTGGCTGACGGCACCCTGAGGAGACCCACTCTGTGGGAGCGTACAGGCCGATGGGAGGTAATCTGCGGCAGGAGGCGGTCTCGAAGATATCCAGGTCCGATGCCATGGAGCGCTTTAAAGATGATGGTCAGCCAAGGGCCAAGTTTGAAGTCCCCTGCACTAACAAAAGTGACTTATGACTGTTTTTCACACTTATGACCATTGTAGCATCCCCATGGTCACGGGTTCAAAATTCGGACATTTGGCAACTGACTCATATTTATGACGGTCGCAGTGTCCCGAAATCACGTGATCCCCTTTTGTGACCTTCTGACAAGCAAAGTCAATGGGGAAGCCTGGTTCACTTAACTACTGTGTTACTAACTGAACAACTGCAGTGATTCATTTAACAACTGTGGCAAGAAAAGTGGTAAAATGGGGAAAAACTGAAGAATAGTCTTGCTTAGCAACAGAAATTTTGGGTTTGATTGTGGTCATAAGTTGAGGACTATCTGTAGCTGTAGTAGGCTGATGTACTTCATGAGCAAGGATCCAATCCAGCAGGACACTGTTTATGTTCTTAGGCTGAACTACAACTTACAATATAGATCTCTAACTAGGATAGCCAGTTAGAACTACTGGGTGATGTAGTCTAAAGTAGGTCAGACGTTCGCTATCCCTAAAAATCTGAAAAACATTTTTGAAATTTGGCATCATCTTAAAGTGATCTTAAGTCATTTGGGTAACTGGTTTCCCCTCCAGAATTGAAGCTAATTTTATAACATACATTTAGATGAGGGGTCTTCAAACAAGCTGACTATACTGGACCCAAATCTTCTTTTTCTTCCATTGTTTAAATCAGGGGTCTTCAAACTTGGCCTTTTTATAACTTGTGGACTTCAACTCCCAGAATTCCTCAGCCAGCATGCCTGGCTGAGGAATTCTGGGAGTTGAATTCCACAAGTCTTAAAAGGGCCAAGTTTGAAGACCCCTGATTTAGATGTATAGCAATACTGTCTCCATATTAATACAAGTATTTGTTACCCATTGTTCCTCTAAAGCAGTGCTTCCCAACTGTGGTAACTTTAAGACTTGCAGACTTCAACAACTATGCTGGCTAGAGAATTTTGGGAGTTGAAGTCCATGCATCTTAAAACTGCCAAGGTATACAAGGCACAATGCATGTCTCCACACCACTTTATCCTGACTTGTATAGTGGGAGTTCAGAGTTACCCAAACAGCTTGCTTTCTGTGTGAAATTTAATCCTAGATTGATCCAACAAATGCTGAATGGAAATTAATAAGTCCAGAGTTGCCTAATAGGGGTGATGAGTGGCATAAAAATTAATAAATAAAAGTTAATAACTTTGTATGTCTATATGTGTGTTTGAAGACTTCCCTAAGGTCTTAAATTTCTATTCCTTGTTGCTTTTATTACTTTTATACCACAAAACTTTATTCCTAACAAAATAGGTTTACCATTCGGGCAAACTTTATTTTTGATTATGTGCCATCAAGTCAGTGATGACTGCATGATAATCTATCCCTAACCTGGTTCTTCAAGTCTTCCAACAGTGCACCCAACACTGTTGTTATTTTAGCCATGATCTTATGACTCTTAGGAACGTGGCAACAAATATTGGTGGTAGGAATATATTGAACTGTATAGTAAATAAAGTTATTAAAACTTTCTCCATAAAAACATTCAATCCGGGCTCTTAAGTTACCTATCTACACCTGTGTTACTTCAATCAGTCTGATTTGCTTCCCCCCCCTTTTAAAAACAAAATAAATACAAATCTTAAAAGTAACAACAGGGAGAAAAAATGGAAGGAAATATAAAGAACACAACTATAACTATAGTGTATTCTCTGTCTATGGAGATTCTCAGTCATCCAGGTCATTATTGTCCCAAAGGTGCTTTTTCACAAGGCAACTGGACTTTCTTTTTTCTCTAAAGCGAAAAGTCTTCAAAGAGAAAAAAGAAAGTCCAGTTGCCTCATGAAAAAGCACCTTTGGGATCTCTCTCTCTCTATTTATCTCTCTGATCTCACTCTACCTAACTATCCATCCATTCATCCTTGTTCTCCATTTTAAAATAATCACTTCTATACTGTTGTACATATATTTCATGACCCAAATTTCATGTCTTAAGGCAGCTTAAGAGCGTTGGATCTGGTTAATGCTTGGATGGGACACCACCAAGAAATCTCATGACCGTACACCACACTAGGAAGTTGGGAAAAAAAAATCACAGTAGCTGGCAAAGGCACACCAGTTGTGTACTGTCGCCAAATACACACACACACACACACACATCCTTGAGATCAATTCCCTCGACGGAGTAGTTAATTTTACAAACAAGGCTGCTGCTGCTGCTGTTGCTCCTCCTCCATTTTCCCTTTCAGCAATCGCCTGGCTGCTTTCCTCGCTTTTATCCCACGCTGGCTCTTGTCCGGGGCCTGGCGCTGGAGCCGCACGTGCGAACAAAGGCTACCCTGCAAAAGCCGACCTTTGCTGGCCAAAGCAACTTTCCTCTCCCAGCCTAGGAACCGAGCCAGCCCGTCAGCTTCTTGCCGCGAAAGCTTCGCGTTTGCTGGCTGCTGTAGGAACCGTGACTCATCAGCTCGCCTCAGTCCGACCGGCGGCCGGGCGTCTTAACGGGTCCTTTGCCAATTGCTTTGCCAAGCAATGGAAAGTTGTGGCTTGTGGCTTTACGGGACAGCGGACCAGAGAGTGAAGCTGATGGACAGCCGAGAGATGAGGATTTGTCTGCTTTCCGGACAAGAAACGCGGCCCTGTACTGCGAGGGTTGAGTTTCTCAGTCTCAACCACTTTAAGATGTGTGTACTTCAACTCCCAGAATTCCCCAGCCAGCAGTGTGAAAATTTAGGATTTGCAAGGATTTGAAGGGGGCGGGGGGGGGCAGGGGAAGGAGGAAGGTGGTCTTCCTAGAGCAGTGTTTCTTAACCTTGACAATTTTAAGGCATGTGGACTTCAACTCCCAGAATTCCACAGCCAGCATTGCTGGCTGTGGAATTCTGGGAGTTGAAGTCCACATGCCTTAAAATTGTCAAGGTTGAGAAACACTGTCCTAGAGGGCAACAAACAGAAGAAGGCACCCGGAAATCAAAAGAGTAAGAATCCTGGCAGCTCAAGCAGGTTGCGTGCGGTGGGAATGCAAAAACTCGAGAGGACAAGGGGAACTAGCAGAAGGATCACCACCTGCCCCTTTCCCCCTTTCAGGCCAAACACAAAAGTCAGCTCTATTTTTGCTGATTAAACATCCATTTAGAGGTCAAGCTAAAAAGCAGGGCTAGGAAAACCATTTGCACCACCAGGGATTCGGATCATCATTAAAACTATGCCAGAGTATAAAATCATCACTGGGGTTCTGTGAACAGGGCTGGAGGCCAGCAGAAAGGACATTAAATGGAACAACTACCATCTTACCTAGTAAATCCCAACAGGGGTTTAATAATGAATAACTAGGAAAATGTGAACATGTAGCCGTAAAGAAGTGAATCCAAAACTTGGCTAAACTACTTGATCAATTTCTTACCCCTCAACTTTCAAGAGAGATTTACTATAAGGAGGAGGGGAGAATCAGTAGCAAACTTAGTGGAAATTGGGGGAAAATAGTTAGCTTGCTTTACATTCATAGTTTATATATCGTAGCTATTAACTACTCAGAGTAAGCAATAAAGGTTTCCCTTGTCAGATGTATTTATTTTTATATTTGTGTTACAGGACATCTGCAAAAAGTTTGTCTCTGAGTCACAGAAGTCCATTCAAAACTTATGCTGTAATGTATTTTTAAAAACCCAACCACTAATATTTCCTAGCTGTTCTTGAAGAATTTAGAAAGTTTATAGCAACTATCCCCAAGGTATCTTTGTTGGACAACAGCTAACAAAGAGCTACTTAACAGATGGATTGAAATTTGATGTGCTAGGGTTTTTTTGGCTAATTTATATGAACTCACAGATTACTGATACTTTGATTATGACAGAAATATACATGCCAGAAATGGAGAAAACCCTAAATAAAAGTGAATTTTGCAAGGGAGCAACTTGAGTTTCATTCAGTTCTGTAATTTGAAATAAATTCATGGTGTGTGGATTCTTTTAACTCTAAACACATGTTTTTTTGCCCAAGGTTCCAGTTGGTGGATCTTAGTATTTTTTGAAATCTTTAATTTTGTAAAGAATTAAAAGAGATTCTTCCCACAGGCTCAGTGTCTGCTTACTTTATTTTCTTTCAATTCTGAGTTGAAAATTATGCTTCTGCACTTTCACAGTTTTTCCTAATCCCTTTTCAGGCTTCATTTGACTGGTCTTTCTATCCTCCCCCACATACACCCTCCCTGCCCGTGTTAAGTCTTCAATTCTTTAAGATAGCCACAGCAGTTATGGGGAGTGTGGGGAGGGCTGTTGGGAAATGTAGTATTAAGACTCTATAATAATCCCATTATAGTACAGGTAGTCCTCAACTTACAACAGTTTGTTTAGTGACCGTTGAGTTACAATAACTCTGAAAAAAAGTGACTTAGGACCATTTTTCACTTATGACCATTGCAGCATCCCCGTGGTCACATGATCAAAATTCAGCCGCTTGGCAACTGACTCCTCTTTGTGACCGTTGCAATGTCCCAGAGTCATGGGATCACCTTTTACGATCTTCTGATAAGCAAAGTCAGTGGGGAAGCCAATCAATCAATCATTTTCATCTCTTCATGATCTGTGGACATCTTTTCACCTGCTTGAACTTCTTGTAAGCTCCTGCTCATGTCATCAGTGATAGCATCAAGCCACTTTCTCTTCTCTCAGCCAGTCTTTTTTAATTGCCTTTACTTTTTCCAGCACATCAGTGTTTCCTTGTGACTCTTGCCTATGCATTATGTATCCAAAATAGTGCTAGCTTATTTATTAACACTTCTTTAACAAGCAGCCTGGTTTGACTTCCTCTAGCACTGAATGACTTGTTCTTCTTTTACAGTCCAAGATAACCTCACGGTTTTGCTTTTTTTTTAATCACAATTTAAAGCAGGGGTCCCCAACCTTCCAGTCACATATTACAACTAGGGAAATCTATAGTCTTGACATTAAATATCTTTGTAATTATTAGAAGGTCTCTGCATCTCAATATTTTTTACCTACATCTTCCATTGTCTGCCTCCACAGGAGCAGACATCACTTTATTTCATGGTTACAGTCACAGTCTCTGAGTTTTTAAGCATTGGAAGACAATGTCTATTACTCTTTCAACTTCTTTTCTCCTGTTTGCATTGAGCTGCAGTCCAAAGAATTCTCAACAATTTTCCATTGCACGTATGCAGGCATTGAAAAGGGAGTATAGATAGTATTGCTATCCAATAATTGGATCATGGTTTTTTTCTCCTATGGCAGAAACAGTGCTTTCAATTAAGGGGAAAGAGGGGTTTTACTAGCCTTCAAAAATAATGCTGCAAACTTGCTGGTGACTTTCCTTGAATCTCCCACTGAAGGAAATGTTTTTTATAGTATTTGCAAAATGGAACTTAAGCTTTAAGCTTCTGAAGTTATGTATGCCTGAGTTATGTATGGGTCTTTGTGTGTGTGTGTGTGCATTGGCTAGCTAGTTGAATGGAGCCTATACTTCTGTATGGTATGTATAGGATCACATTCTTGGTAAAGTAAGATTTTTATTTTTGTTGAGTAAAGCAAATTGATGGGTGTGAGTAGCTTAAAGGGAAATAGTGTGTAAGGTATACATGGTATTGCATTAGGAAGGGTTGGTCTCATATGCCAGGTTGCTCAAACTGGTAGGGCTTGCTGGATATTGTATGCGCAAGGCTGCATAGAGGTTTGGTATGTGTGGGTGTAGGTATTTATTTAGGAATCAAAACTTTTGCTGATTCTGTCTTCTCAAAATCTATAAAAATAAGGCTACTTGCTAATTGTACTACCTCAATTCCCTTGGCCACAAATGGGATCTGGACCTTGCAGATTTCAAAAGAGAATGTTATTCTGGATTTATCCAGCAAGAACAAACATATACACAAAACCCAAACATTTTCTTGAAAATTTATAGTGGGTACACTGGAAGCTAAATATTGTAGAGCAGGCAAATTACCTCCAGATTCCAGGAAATCTGGCAAACAACCTTGTGGATCTTTTAGCAAGGCAGTTTTAAAAGACATTTGTGATGTGGCACAGAAACCTAATAAAGAGCCAAGCTTTTCATTATGTATTATTTTCATTTACATGCATATTCCCCGTGATGCCTTCCCTTCTTCAATTTTTGCAATCAGAACAACCTGTGAGAACAACTCTGTATAGAGTCTGCCCCCAAATCAGCCAGAAAATTTCCACAGCTAAGGATGATTTTAAATCTGTTCTCTTTGCTTTGGCACCCCAGAACCATTGTAGTGAACTAGCACATTCACAAGGACAATATAACTATTTAAAAGTCTTCTCCGCTTACTTTTTAGATCTTTTAGAATTACTTTGCTTACTCAGAGGTAATTACAGCACTGCTGTAGGCAGAAACCTATGGAACAAAGTTGTATAACTGAATATAATAACAGCATTTTCTCTGCTTCTCCCTCCCACACCCCACGTTTTGGTCTTCATGCAAATATTTACAAACTGTAGCTTCTTTTCTACTTTGACTGCCTTGATAGGAACATCTAAGCATTCTTCTCTAAGAAAGTTCCCAAAGACATATACTCTGCACAACAATCGTGCCTTCCATGCACAGGAAGTTAGCCTTAACCATTTGGAAATACTATAACACATTTTCAGGAAATAGGAATGTACATACAGCAGGAAAGCTGACTATACTGGACCCAAATCTGTTTTTTCTTCCATTGTTTAAATCAGGGGTCTTCAAACTTGGCCCTTTTATGACTTGTGGACTTTAACTCCCAGAATTCCTCAGCCAGCTTGCCTGGCTGAGGAATTCTGGGAGTTGAAGTCCACAAGTCATAAAAGGGCCAAGTTTGAAGACCCCTGGTTTAAATAGTCCAGATGGGCACAAAGAAAAAACTCTGATATTTTAAACTAAAGTGCTCAAACTTTAATATGGTGTCTTTTTAAAAAAAACAACAACTGTATTTCTTCATCTCCTAACCCAAACATTACAATATATTATTGTCCAACAATTTGCTTGTCCTAAAGGTAATACTTGGTGGCTCTTGAAATTTTTTTCAGCTACAATTTCCAATATCCCATTGTCCTAATTATAAACATTTTTCCTTGATCTTCAGAAGCTGCTCTTTACTATAATCAGGCAGCCACAATTCAAAGGAATTAACTTCCAGTTCAATCATTTCCAGTTAATTATTTACCTATGGATTGCTTTCATATTCCCAGAGCTTCCTAGCAGTCATAAAAGTTGATTCAATAAAACCTTAATAATTTTTAAAAAATGAGAAGAGGCATGGATGAAAAATGGAAGTTTAAAAGTACAGACTGAAAGATCAAATTCTAAAATGATATCAGTGAAAAAAATATTATCTTTATGAATAATGTCTTTATAGCATACCTTATGCTTGAACCAAAACATTCTCATATTATTGGATAACATTACATTTATCTTTTTAGAGATCAAATTTAGATTTAAGACTAAGGGCTAAGGGCACTTCCTTATATCCCTGGGATTATCTTTTTTTTAAAAAAAAAAAATTGTAGGTCAAGTGAAGAAAATTAGTACATTTCCCTGGCTTGGTTACTGGGCCACCTGCCAGCAGGAAAATAACTACCTGACACTTTTCTTAAGTGGAGTGGTGTGAATTTAAATGGACTTCGAGAAAGCCAGATTTAGACACCTGTCACCTTATCTGACTAACAAGTAAGTAATAAAGATGTGGGAATGTAGCAGCAATGTCCTTCTTCCAATGTCCCTCACAATTTATGATCCATACCTGTTGCTTATCAGTTGGACTCTTTCTGAACAAAACACCCTTTCCAAAAAGTGTTGGCTCTAAACTAACAGCTAAAGAGCCAGTTAAGACACCAGGTTAGAAAGCGGGAGACCATGAGTTCAAATCCTACCTTAGCCACGAAAGGCAGATGGATGACTTTAGGCCAGTCACTCTCTCTCAGTCCGACTCACCTCACAGGGAAAAAAGGAGGAGGAAGAAGTGTTGGATATGTTTGCCACCTGGAGTTATTTGTAAAAATAATAAAGCCAGGATACAAATAAATAAACAAACAAACAAAAGCCAGAGATAATGTGTCAACCCTCAAGCTAAACCAGATTAGGAAACATATACCACAACAATTATTGGATCTCCTCTTTATTGTTATATAGGGTATAATAACAGGACCTTTCTATCTCCTCTTATATTGAAGAGAATCAAAATGGAGATATCTTGATTATTTTCCTCATACCTCTTCTGTTCATCCAGACCACAGGTGTTAAACTGCTGGCCCGCGGGCCGGTTTCATCATACCGGAGCCACGCCCACCCCAATGGCGAAAAAGCTCCAAGACGTCGCGCGACGTCACTTGACGTCGCGAGTTTGACATGCCTGATCCAGACAAAGCTGATGTTTACATAATGATTGTTGAATTCTTTCTTCAAGATCATCTCCATATTCTTCTACAAGGAGGTAGGGGTAAAACAGGAGGGAGCAATCTATAATGAACAAAATCCAGGTTGGACTTATGCTTCAAAGGAACAGAAGGTATCACTGAGAGAGATCAAGGAATCCCTTGTGATTCCTGGAAGCAACTGAAAAATGATCATGCAGAATACTTAGGGTAGAACAGACCACTTATGACCAGTCTGTATGCAATAAGAATTAAGGCAATAGCACCAAAGCCAGAATGGAATGTGCAAAATAGCTTCCAGTTCACATCCCAGATTTACATAAATAATCACAGAGCCTTGAATAAATTACTGTGGAAAGTACATGGTTACTTATTGTCAACCGCTGAAGATAAACCAGACTAGAAAACAAAAGTCATGAGGGTTGTATAATGTTATGGTGATAAAAACTCATTCGTCTGAATATGTTTCCCCCTCCCTCCCTCCCTTTATCTTCATGAAGATATGGTTCTGCCTCAAACTCAAGTTTCTTTTATATGAGCATTATCATAGTAGTGGCTCTTCCTCCTGTTCTGCATCAACAGAGGGATAGCATCAAGAACACAGGAAATGGTAGTAATGCTCTATACCAGGGATCTTCAAACTTGGCCCTTTTATGACTTGTGGACTTCAACCCCAGAATTCCTCAGCCAGCGTGCCTGGCTGAGGAATTCTGGGAGTTGAAGTACACAAGTCATAAAAGGGCCAAGTTTGAAGACCCCTGCTCTATACTGGTAAGGCCACACTTGGAGTACTGCATCCAGTTCTGGTGGCCATGATTCAAAAAAGACGCTGAGGCTCTAGAAAGTATGCAAAGCAGAGCAACAAAGATGATAAAGGGTCAGGAGGCTAAACTGTAGGATGAACAGCTAAGAGAACCTGGTATGACTAGCCTAATGAAGAGAAGAATTAGGAGTGACATGATAGCTGTCTTCCAATACTTAAAGGGCAGTCACAGAGATGGGAGGACTGATTTATTCTCCAAAGCACCTGAGGGCAGGATAAGAAGCAATGGATGGAAGCTCATTAAAAAGAGATTCAACCTGGAACTAAGGACAAAATTCCTGACAGTCAGAACAATTAGTCAGTGAACTAGCTTGTCTCCCAGAGTTGTGGGTGCTTCATCGCTGGAAATTTTCAAGAAAAGACTGGACATCCATTTACTTGGGATGGTATAAGGACTCCTGCCTTGGGTAAGAGGTTGTGCTAGAAGACCTGCAATGTCTCTTCCAGCCCTACGAGTCTATGATTCAAGGGTATTCTTCTGCCTATTACACTTAAGTATTCCTTCCAGAGGTTGAGAGCATTGCCTTTCTAGGGTGACAGTTGTAGTGCTTTTGTATAACCTATCAGAAAAAAATAAAACAAAAAAAGGAAAAAGTATAGCCATATGAAACTCCTTGTTGGCCAAAGCAATGAAAAATCTAGAATACATAGCAAGACACTTCTGGCTGATCTCACTTTCTTGTTTTAAATTGGCCTGTACAGCATATGAATAGTGCTCTTTTAGAATGATGTCTCACCCACATTAAAACACAAGATAAAAAAAACAAATCACCCTTGATTATGTTAGGAGAAGAGGACAAACATCATTATCCAACTGGAACAGCTAGGGACAATCTTAAGTTACCTCAGATATGGGTTGTTCTGAGGACACAGTTGAACAAAAGGTTGCCAGAGCACATTTGTGCTGTGGCTGGGAGCAAGTGAGGGAAAACTCTTTTTTTTTTTAAATAATATTTTATTAGTTTTCTAATTTTACAATTAAGTATTTAAAAAGCAACGTGGTGACTGGGTTAATCAATAGTTCAATAACATACATAAATCTTTAGGACAAATCTCAAGTTACAACATCAGATATTTCCTCTCTTTTCCCTTAATATCTACTATCTCATATTAGGCTAATATGAGGGAGAACTCTTTACGAGACTTTTCAGTCTGTGAGTCACAAAAAAAAAGCTAGGAAATGAATTCACCTTGGCATTCTGAAAAAAAACTACATTGCGTGAATTAACAGAGCAGATTCAGGATATTTTTGATAGCCAGGTTGCATTTTCTTTTTTTGCTGAAAACCAAGCTACTAGTTTTTAACTACAGCACCATGTTGCCGTATAATAGCACAAACCTGACTGCATTAGAGAAAAGACTTTCAGGAAGATGTGGTGACTAAGCAAAGAGAACACAGGAAGAGCTGGCACCCAAAAGCATGCACTGTGTTGTTTTTCTGCAGATAAACCTTGCCTCTAGATATTTTTCACCTCTGTCTGGCTTCGTCCCCTTGTTTACTTTCATTTATGTATGCATGTGGTTATTATTGAGTGGAGTGGGAAAGGAAAGTTTACCCATTTCTTTTAAAGCGACCCATAGGCTGTGTTTTCCAAGTAGCATATCTAGGTATCTTAATAACAGTGTTCTTTATTACTGCAGAAGAAGAGAAAACAGTAAAATTGGTGGCGTTGGGTAGCATATGCTTAAAATTAAGAAAGAGGGAAAAAACAAAATGAACAGGTGCAGCCTCAGTGTCTCCAAAGTATATACACCCATATATTTATATCGAAGTTTCCCCTCCCATCTTTAATAAATTGTTTTACAGCTAAATTAATTTATTTCACCAGTACCTCTGAAGCCATCTAATTTCTCTTCCACAAAATTCTGAATACCAGAAGACTGGGTTACTGCATTGGCTACAGTGCAAAATTATCCTGCACCTCTTTGATTCTGCCAACATAACTTATAATGAATTATATAATGAGATTTGGAGCCTGGTTTAATATAATCTCTCACCACAATTTCACTTTCCATATTACAGAACTTTTTCATATGATGGCTATCATAATGAACCAGGAAGTTGCTCCACCAGACAATAGTGTTTGACAATGGGCTAAAGGCACCAAAAGGTGAGGACAGAATCACTTCTTAAAAAACAAATGGACAGACGTGTGGTTTTGATTTTACCACATATCTCTCTGGCTTCAAGAGGATTAGCTTTTCCAAAATTGAACTGGAAATCTAGTGATTATGGTTCATTAAGTAAAGAGGCAATATGATATAGTGTTTAGAATATAGGATTAGGACTAGGACTTGAACATTGGCCACTATCTAACAAAATGAAATTCAATGGTGAAAAAAGTAAGGTTCTACATTTAGGCAAGAAAAACCAAATGCACAGGTATAGTATAGGTCAGGGGTGTTAAACTCGCAAGTCACATGATGTGTCGTGACATATCGTGACTTTTACCATTGCCAGCAATGGGGTGGGCGCAGTTTCGCTATGATGCATCTGGCCTGCAGGCGGGCAGTGTGACACCCCTGGTATAGGTGGTACCTGGTTCAATAGTAGTAATTGTGAGAGGGATCTTGGAGTCCTAGTAGACAATTACTTAAATATGAGCCAGCAGTGTGCTGCAGTTGCCAAAAAAGTCAATGCAGTTCTAGGCTGCATTAACAGAGGGATAGAATCAAGATCACATGAAGTGTTAATATCACTTTATACTGCCTTGGTAAGGCCACACTTGGAATACTTCATCCAGTTGTGGTCACCATGATGTAAAAAAGATGTTGAGACTCTAGAAAGAGTGCAGAGAAGAGCAACAAAGATGATTAGGAACTGGAGGCTAAAACTTACAAGAAATGGTTGCTGGAATTGGGTATGTCTAGCTTAATGAAGAGAAGGACAAGGGGTGACATGATAGCAATGTTCCAATATCTCAGGGGCGGCTGCCACAAAGAAGAGGGAGTCAAGCTATTCTCCAAAGCACCTGAAAGCAGGACAAAAAGCAATGGGTGGAACTGATCAAAGAGAGAAGCAACCTAGAACTAAGGAGAAAATTACTGACAGTTAGAAAAATTAATCAGTGGAACAACCTGCCTCCAGAAGCTGTGAATGCTCCAACACTGGAAGTTTTTAAGAAGAGATTGGACAACCATTTGTCTGAAATGGTATAATGGTTTCCTGCCTCCAGAAGCTGTGAATGCTCCAACACTGGAAGTTTTTAAGAAGAGATTGGACAACCATTTGTGTGAAATGGTATAATGGTTTCCTGCCTGAGCAGGGGGCTGGACTAGAAGACCTCGAAGGCCTTCCAACTCTGTTACTCTGTTAGATGCATATTTTGATTAATATATCACAAGATATTTCCACACCCCATGTATTTCTTTTTTCTTTTGCTTTTAAGTTACAGTGCAAAGAAAATAGTTTTTTTTCAATTTATCTGGTTGTGTCAACATTTGGGACATAAGTAAAAAAAATCACTTGAGAACCTTGATTTCTGTAAATGATGGCAGGTGGGGGACTCCCATCTGCTGATCTATAAAACTCTCACCTTGTCATTTTGCTGTGAGATGAGCAACTTGCTGTTTATAAGCAGAACTATAGCCCTTTATAAATATTTCAAAGATCAAAAGAGAAAAGGTTATTATAACTGGATTAGCTTTCACTTTTGAAATGAAGTCTCTGGTTTAAATAAAAGTAAGTCCTTTCTTTTGAAGGATCTTGGTTGCAGTATACTTTTAAAAAACTTGGCAAACCAATTGACATGCACTTGGCAGTGCAACAGTCATTTAAAAATAGATGTGACAATAGATATGGTACAATGAGATTCCTTTAATATGGTACATAGGCCTGTTGTTAGAGTTCATTCATTTGCTGAATGCACAAACTGGATTGGCTCAGGATGTTACCTCCCAATATCTACACTATGTGAACCTCATGGGGAAAAAAAGATGGTTCTAATGGTTAAGGCACCATGCTAGAAAGCGGGATACCATGAGTTTTTATCATGCCTTAGCCATGAAAGCCAGCTGGGTGATCATGGGTTAGTTACTCTCTCTCAGCCTAAGTCACCTCACAGGGTTGTTGTTATGGGGAAAATAGGAAGAGGAAGGTGAATTGGATAAGTTCACTGCCTTGAGTTATTTGCAAAAATAATAAAAGGTGGGATACAAATAAATAAAATAAATAAGAAGTTATGTAGCTCAGGGCTGAAGTTCTTGATGCTCCCTGAGCTTACTATTTGCTTGATCTTACATAGTTAGGTAATGAAATTCCTACTCTGAAAAAGATTTTTAAAAAGTTAAGGATGATCAGGATCCATCCATTCAATGATGTCAACAGAACTTGTGTAACGATAATGCTGTATATGTGTGTCCCCTGATTGACTTGAAGTTGTCCTCCATTTTTGGATAAGAGTATTCTATTGGAAGACTATCAGTAACGGGCAAAACTGAAGCAACCAGCGAGTGGTGCTAAAGCCATTTTTTCATTCATACCCCTTTTCTCTCTTGTTTGGACACCCTCTTTTCTCCTGCTCTTCTCTCTCTCTCTCTCTTCTTCTGTGAACCAACCCAGAGAGCAGACCTGATTGACTTGCTAAAGACTTTTGAAATTTAGAGCTAGATGCATATGCCTCATATTCACTGACAGAACTTGGTGAATTTGAGCGAGTTGAATTGCTAGCTGCCCCACCCACCCCCAGGCTTGGAGTGAATGGTCTGAATCTGCAAATCAGATTGTTAAAGGAGGAGAGCTCTTATGCAAAAGAGGCTTTCTAGAAGTAGGCAATTCAGAAATCATGTTAGACTCTAACTCATTTGGGTTCATTTTTTTTTATTCCCTCAAGTTAAAGATTTCTGCTACCTCCACAATAATCTGAAAAAATAATAATAAAAGTAACTGGTATCCTCAATATGCTGATAAGCCCTCAATTCAGGTCTTTGAACTCGTTCTCCCAAAGATGTTCTACAGATGGGTGTTAAAAAGCACTTGACTTCAAGGAGTTTCCTTAAAGTCCCTTTGGCTGAAGAGTTTGCAGTGTGTTCCTGTTTTCAGTAGTCCTTGGTGCTCTTTGAGCTTGGTTGTTTTTTTTGCAGAAGTTTCATTACCCAAACTGCTGATGATGTTACCTACTTTGGATAATGAAATATCTGCAAGAAAGCAATCAAGCTCAGAGAGCACCAAGGACCCCTCATGTCAACTCTGAGCTACAAATATTCTCCTTTATCAGTTCCTGTTTTACTTGCATGGTCACCTGGTTTGCTGTTTTCTGATCCTCACATTTTGTAGACTGCAGAGATGTATTTATTTTACCATTGCACAAACACGTCTACCTTTTGAGCAATGGCTTTCCCATTCTCTTTATCTCCATGATTATTCGTTGTTTAGTAATGCTTATTAGCGTAGAAAACTGTTTCCTCATTTTTTATGTTTCCTCTAAATCTCTGAAAGGAAGTACAGTACAGTACTGTGTTTCTTTAACAATGGGAGTTTAATCACTATTATTATTAGTATTATTATTAGTATTATTATTAGTATTATTATTAGTATTATTATTATTTTTAGGGAGAGCACTTGATCCAAGGGAAAAGTCCCATCAAAGTCCATTCTGCAGAACTAGAGCACTGGTTTTTCTGCATTTTTTTTCTTGCAATGTTTATAAAATTGAAATGCAGAACCCTTAACAATAAAGCCACAGAGCACAAGTAATTGCACATGAATTAATCTAGGATATGTAACGATTTCAGTGGCAAACGTCAAGCTTTCTTCATGTAGTGTTTTTTCTACTTTTTAACTTATGAGTTATGTGTCTTGAGGAAGCTCTCAGCAACTAAGTTCCTTTCTGTTGCATGTGCACCCAGCTGTTAAGAAAAGTTTCAGTTAAACTTTCAAGGTGATTCATTGGCTTTTGAAGTATAATAAGTCACGCAATTCCCTGGATTATTATTTTCGCCAGTGTAAATACAAACATTTTCTTTATCTTCAGCAATAATACTTATCATCAAATTGTGGTGATAAAAAGGCAGAAATCATCCCAACAAGTTTGAAATTTGCAGAAGTCTGTATTGACTTGTTTCCTGGTTCTGCTTCTTAGAA
This sequence comes from Protobothrops mucrosquamatus, assembly GCF_001527695.2. Taxonomy (NCBI): domain Eukaryota; kingdom Metazoa; phylum Chordata; class Lepidosauria; order Squamata; family Viperidae; genus Protobothrops; species Protobothrops mucrosquamatus. The sequence goes on from NW_015386685.1 coordinate 270,536, forward strand.
CACCAGAAACTCCCAGGACAGATCTGTTAAGATAAATTTCCTTGAAACGCAAAAGTATGAGAACATAGGAAGCTGCCTCCCATTTCAGAAAAATTTGGTCCATTGATTTATGTGCTAGTTACACATAGCAGCTGCTTCAGGTTTTAAAACTGTTTTAGGTCTTTTTCAGCCCTTCCTGAAGATGCCATCGTCAATCTGGGATTTTTCTTGCATGGAAACCTGCTGAACTACAGCAAATGGTATTGTTCTGTATTTATTTGTTTTTAATTCCACTTTTCCTCCAAACAGAGCTTGGAACAGTGTAGATAAAACAATAAGCTGCAAGCCTCTTCCATTAAAAAAAACAGTTTGGTTAAAGTAGTCAACCACAAAATAATGAAGGTAATCAAACATACAAGACAGTACAGCAATGGAAGTGTAAATAATTCATATAAAAGGTAGAGCTGGATAGAATGAGGATAGATGCCTCATTCTTTACAAATGAGGAAATCAAGTTGACCTTTGAAGCAAGACAGTGTGAGGTTAACCATTTTTTGCCAGGAGAATGCCCCAGTATGGGGCACTACCATGGAGAAGACCTTGCTCCTGTGAAATGGAATCGCTGGTGGGACCATGAGTGGTGCCCTCTCCAGCTGATTTTAACAGAGGGTGTGACAAAATGAGAGGAAGGATAACTGGCAGATCTCTTCTTCCAAAGTTTTCCAGTAATTTATAAGTTGTAGTGCCATCAATCAAGCTCAACCTTTGCCTTTCTAGCCTTCTTCGCTGTTCTACCAAGACTTTGTGCTTCAGCCCTGTTCTAGGAAAATAAAAAGGAGGAAGGTAATTTGCATCTTCCTGCTGAAAGCTAGGAATGTAACAAAACTTGTGCAAATGGCATGGGGGTGGGGCAGAATAGCTGTGCAGTCTTGCCTATTGGGAAGGCTTTAAGGCAGGGGTCCCCAACCCCCGGTCCATGGACCAGCACTGGTCCGCAGCATGCCAGCAAACAGGCCGCACAAACAAGCAAAGCTCCATCCTCGGGGTGCAGGCAGTATTCAAAATCACACCCCCTCTGGTCCACAGAAAAACCTTTCTCCATGGCACTGGTCCCTGGTGCCCAAAAGATTGGGGACTTCTTCTTTAAGGGAAAAATCTCTTCTTAAACCCACTGAACCAAAATCCTAGATATAAAAAGGGACATAGTGGGCAGATGGGAATAAAGGAGAAAAGGAGAAGTTAACAATCACACATGGAGAACTACAAATAAAGACAGTCAACCTAACTAAATCAGTTACTAATTACTACTTTTGTTAACAGGTCAGCTTCAGCACATCTTCAAAATTCATTAGGGAGGAAATAATTTAAGTTGCCCTGTTGGATGTTAATAGGCAGGCCCTTATTATTGCAAATGTTTGTTGAGATTGAGAAATACTGATTTAGAATGATGATCAGGCAAGGGCTCCATATGATATAGGATCAGATATTATGACTTATCAAATTTTAGTTTTTAAGCATTGAGTTTGGCATTTGGAAGCTGAGAACATATAGTTGGGGTAGAGAATTAAGTCAAGCAATATCTGAAGGACCACAGGTCCCCCTCTCCCTGCACATTACGCAAATGATAGGAGAAGACTTAAGCAAACTAATCAGACTGATGACAGCTATTTATTTCTTCTCCATGTTACCTACCCACCAGCTTGAAAGAAAACAAGTTCCTTTTTCTCATATCTTTTCTATTCTAGCCTACTGGTTGCTGTATACATATCTACCTATCTTTTCCAAATCCTCAGTGCCTCAACAGATGGGCAAAAGGGTAGAAGCTACTTGAAGGTCTAATCAAGATAATCTGAAGGTAGCTTGTTTCAACAAATAGTACTGAAAAGCCACTTAACAACTACATCACTTTAGCAGTGAACGTTCCAGTCCCAATTAGGTAGTAAATTGAAGACCACCAAAAAGCATGATGGTTAGATTGTTGGATTAGAACTGGAAACCCAGATTCTAAATTTCACTCATTCAATAAATATCCTTATGCACTGAAAGAGCCAGCTTGGTTTAGTGGTTAAGACACCAGACTAGAAACAAGTGACTTTGAATTCCAGTTTTGCATAAAAGTTGGCTGGGTGACTTTGGGCCAGACTCTCAGCCAGATCCCCGTCACAGGATTCTTATTACAGGGGAAATAAGGAGGCAGGTATGGATGCTGCCTGGAGTAAGCCATTAATAAAGGCAGAATAAAAATCAATCAATCAATAAACCATTGATTGTCCACCCAGGGAGACATTAACCAACTGCAGGTGTAATGTCTCCTAGGGAAATGCCCACAAAGACAGAGGGAGGGAGACAGTGCTCTGAGATGCTATAAGCCTAAACTTACATGCTCTGTAAACACGGACTGTATTTCAAAACAGTAGAAATGTCTGTGACATGTGAAAAAAATATGCAGTACCAATTGCTTGTTGTTAGATTAACTATATTTTTAAATATTTTCACTTCACACCCAAGCAGGAAAACATTCCACATAATCTGCTATGTGTAAAATAGGTTACCATAGATATTTGAAAATAGAAAACGAATGAAACATAAAAGGGATGGTGGTCAAACTTAGGAGTTTGGTCCAAAGATGATCTGACTACTACAATAGAAGAAGCAGTTATCAAAATGGATGGTTTTGTTCATCCAGAGCAGGAGTCTTCAGTCTTGGCCCTTTTATGACTTGTGGACTTCAACTCCCAGAATTCCTCAGCCAGGCAAGGAATTCTGGGAGTTGAAGTCCACAAGTCATAAAAGGGCCAAGTTTGAAGACTCCTGATCCAGAACGATGAAAGGAGGTGAATGATATCACCTACTTTATGATACAATCAAGAATGATGCAATACTTAATCTGCATTATTTCCACAATGATGTCATGGTACGCATGATGTCTTTTTCCCTTGGGTTTGTGTGTGTGTGTGTGAGAGAGGGGGGAAAAGTCTTCATTTAAAAGAAAAAATTTTATATCTCTATTTTACTCTGTGTATTCTGCCGTAAACCTTTCAAGCACTTTGTACTGGAGCAGGAACTGAATGAATCAGTAAACTTTTAACCCTAATCATGTTCTTATTTTAAGAGTTAAAAATGTTTAGAATTGGTATTATCACCATATAGATCTGCATGTGTTTATGCAAAACTGGGGCAAGCGAAAACACATCTCAATCCTAGAAAGGAATTCTTAAGAACGGTAGTGGTGGTGGTGGGGCAATACATTCTACTGCATAATCTTTATTTTCTATAAAAGCGTAAAATCCAGGTATACAGGGACAAATCAGAGGTAATGTTCTATAAGATTCAGAATGTATTATGTTTCTGGAATATTTTATGTAGTATGTTTCTCATAATGTTGCTGAGACTGGTTCATGGGTTTCTCCATATATAGCCAAGAGTAGAAATTTGCCCATACAGACCTGATTCTGAGTTTCTTTGAGCCAAAGACTTTATATTTAGAAACTGGGTTTTTTTTTTCCTGCAACACTCAGGATGATGTGCATATGGAAACAAGGTTTCTGCGGTCCTTGGAAACACCTGAAACTTATTTACATCTATTGTAATCTGAAGTAATTAGCTCTGATTGTCATCTAATCTAATTACCACTCATGTAATTGCTCTATCCCCCTTCCCAATACGGACATTTCACATACAGGAAACAAGAAGTGACTCTTACCTCTGATGAAAAGTAAATTGCTTTTTAAATGCATTACATGTATTAAAAATTGGAATGCAGACAGAAAAAAAAAATACCCCAAGCCATCCACAGAGCCCATGTTTTCTTCTTTCTTTTCTCTTCATTTAGTTCATCTCCTTATTTAACTTGTACTTTAAGAGGACTACTAGGAAGCCTGTAAGTTTATACACTGCTCTGCAGCCGTTTAGTTAATCATAATAAAATGTATTTTCCAATCACATGAGAGCTTATAGATCTGGAAGAACAAAACTGTACTGAGGCAGAATTTGTATACCAAAAGCCCTTGGATGCTGTTTCATTACATTATAACCCTCTCCGGGTTATTCTTCACAACTCTTACTAAGCTATGTGGTGGATTGCTTGTTATTGGCTTAATGTGATATGGGAAATAAGCCATTAACTGAGCTCCGTGTATAAACCAAACTACGATGGCTTGTTCAATAAACAATGTTAATTATGGACATATGAACCAAGATTGGAGGGAGTGCTTTTGAATAATGCTTCAAAAATCCACCAGTGTAAGGTAATAAAGTAAGACAATATTATCCTTCCATCAGATAATGTTATTTTACTATCAGTAGACAATAATTTGGTATAGGACAGGGGTGTCAAACTGCCGGCCCACGGGCCGGACGCATCACGTGGAAGCGGCGCCCACCCATTGCCGGCAATGGCAAAACCGACCTGATACGTTGTGTGACATCACGTGACATCGTGAGTTTGACATGTCTGGTATAGGAGATAAAGTGTTAGACTAGAAACTGGGAGACTGTGTGTTCTAGTCCACCCTTAAGCATGGAAGCTGGCTGAATGATTTCGGGACAGCCTTCCTCTCTCTCTCTCTCTCTCTCTCTTAGCCCAAACTCACCTCACAGGATTGTTGTTGGGGGGGGGGAGGAGAGGGAAAGGACATTATGCATGCTGCCTTTTTTACAAAACCAAAAGCAGGATGTAAATTAAATATGGCAGCCAGATTGCTCTTTAAAAATACCTTTTGAAACTGCTTAAAAAATCCTAAATGGTCTAGAATCAACTGTCCAGGATGATCACAGCCCACAAAAAAATCTTCTTGCAAATGGTTCATTATGCAAGATCATCCAAACCCCTATTGATTCACTCACCAAAAAAATTCTGTGGATGGGAAAACAAATAATGAATTTTCTGTGATGGCACCCAGTTCATGTGAACCTTACCCTTGTGGCCTCTAGGCGAGCAATAAAACTTTATTATTCTTTTTGGTTGCTTTTTAACCCTTAAAGAGTTTTCATTATAAACGTAGTCCTCGACTTACAACCACAATTGAGTTCCAAATTTCTGTTGCTAAGTGAGAAAGTTAAGTAAGTCTTGCCCCATTTTACGACATTTCTTGCCACAGTTATTAAGTGAATCTCTGCAGTTGTTAAATTAGTAACACCGTTGTTAAGTGAATCTGGCGTCCCACTGACTTTGCTTGTCAGAAGTTGCAAAAGGGGATCACATGATCCCAGGATACTGCAACCGTTATAAATATGAGTCAGTTGCCAAGTGTCCAAATTTTGATCATGTGACCATGGGAATGCTTATCAGTCATAAGTGTGAAAAAGGGTCATAAGTCACTTTTTTCACTGCCGAATGGTCACTAAATGAATGATTGTAAGTCGAGGACTATCTATACTCTTTTATTTTAAGGGTTCGATCAGGATTGGAATTAATTCACAATATTTTGTTGCATTGTGAAATCTGCCACCAAAGCTCTTTTGAGAGCTGAAGAGCTGAAGATCAGGGCAGAAATATGTTACGTAAATAATAGAAGCATATACATAAGAGATTGCCAAATCAGGCATAGCGTTGTTCCTGCTTTCACTGTAGATCAGCTGTTTTATGGTGGCAATATCTGAATTTAGCTTCTGTTTTCCAAATAATCAGAACTGGCAAAACTACAACTATTTACTTAGGAAGAGCATGTTAAGTGTCTCTATGTGCCAATATTTCTAGACTGAGATCTGCCAACTTTTTTTTTTAAAAAAGTTACAGAATGAAAATAAGCAAGGAAGAGAAATAAGATTACACAGCTTGAGCACAGCCCTAAAGTTCAGCTTTTGATTTGCACCAAGAATTAAGCTCCTAGCTCTGATCCTCACAAATGACCTTTTTATGGCACATTCGGGCAGTGGTATATATTTGTGGGAAACGTGCTAGACTCCGACTGCAAAAATACCGGAAGGCTGCAACAGGAAGTATTTTTAGATGCTCATTGTTTATACAGTTACTTGATAAAATTTAGCCACATATGTTAAGGTGGCTTTTGCCAAAGCTTGACACTGATTGTCCAAAATCCGAAAATATTCAGGACTTTTCTCTCTTTGTTTGGCTACACATTTGGATATATATAATGATTTCTGTGGCTCATAGGCTGTAATAAAACTGCTCCCTATTTCTCTTGTATATTTTAGTTTGGCCTGCTCCAGATATAAGTCCCTGATCTCTCTTTCCTATCCAAGCTTTCTCTGCCTTTTTGCTTCCTAGATGCCTTCCAACACCCCACTATGGAGTTCAGGGACTTTACAAATTGGCCAAATAAATTTTTAAATCGGGCAACTGATACATTGCAGGTAGTCTTCAACATAATAAATAATAATAATAATAATAATAATAATAATAATAATAATAATAATAATAATAGTAGTAGTAGTAGTAATAGTAGTAGTAATAATAATAATAATAATAATAATAATAATAATAATAATAATAATAATAAAGTTGGAAGGGACCTTGGAGGTCATCTAGTCCAACCCCCTGCTCAGGCAGGAAACCCTATATCATTTCGGACAAATGGCTGTCCAGTCTCTTCTTAAAAACTTCCAGTGTTGAAGCATTCACCACTTCTGGAGGCAGGTTGTTCCGCAGGTTGTTCCACTGGTTAATTGTTCTAACTGTCAGGAAGTTTCTCCTTAGTTCCAGGTTGCTTCTCTCCTTGATTAGTTTCCATCCATTGCTTCTTGTCCTGCCTTCAGGCGCTTTGGAGAATAGCTTGACTCCTTCTTCTTTGGGGCAGCCCCTGAGATACTGGAACACTGCTATCATGTCCCCCCTGGTCCTTCTCTTCATTAAACTAGACATACCCAATTCCAGCAACCGTTCCTTATATGCTTTAGCCTCCAGTCCCCTAATCATCTTTGTTATAGCGGTACTGAAAAAAAGGACTTATGACCGTTTTTCACACTTAGAACCACCGGTCATGTGATTAAAATTCCGATGCTTGGCAACTGACTCAAATTTATGACGGTTGCATCCTGGGTCATGCGATCCCCTTTTGCGATCTTCTAACAAGCACAGTCAATGGGGATGATTTGCCAGATTCATTTAACAACCGTGTTACTAAATTAACAACTGCAGTGATTCACTTAACAACTGAGGCAAGAAAGGCGGTAAAAGGGCGCAAACTTAACAATTATCCCACTTAGGAACAAAAATGTTGGGCTCAATTGTGGTCATAAGTTGAGGACTACCTGAACATTGCTTCCTTATTTTCCTCTGTGGGGCTCAAGATGTTGCGCATGGAGTTATCCCTCTTCTTTTTTCTAAAACCCTATGAAATAGGTTGGGCTAAGCAAAAGTAATTGGCTCAAGTCAGAGAAAGGGGATTTGATCCAGGATTTCCCACTCTTGAACTCAAACTGTTACCCCATAGTAACTACTACTACCCCATAGGAGTTCAGGTTCCTTCAGGCATGATTCCAGCAGGAGAAATAAACAGTAATAGATTCCAGTCTAGCACTCTCCTTAGTCATTGGAAAATTGGCAGCAGAGATGCTGTGATAATATCACTTTCAATCTTTGGTCTGTCTGTGCATTTCCTTCTGTCTTAAAGGGCCAGTAAACAATCCAACAAAAGGGAAAGAGGAAATCAATGGATGATGAGTTATTCCAGAATACATTTCATCTCCTTGCATTCAGTGAAGTCGGAATTGCCCTGGGTTAAACAAAATCAGAATTCATCCTGGCTACGCACATCGCCTATTTTTTTCAAAGCTTGGCAGATATAGCTGTGATCAATGCAGCAGCAGTTGCAATGTAATACAATGTGTCTTGTAAGATGTAACTTCTGCCCATTTTCTTTGTCCCTGCAACAGCTCTTGAATAATATTGCATGTGCATCCAGATATACCTATGCACATATGTACAATATATGTATTCTGATTGGTTTTTTTTTAATTTAAAAATTGTTTCATATTCACAACACACTTGGTAATAAAACATGGCAACAATATTTGCAAGAAATGTAAAAAAAAACCCTGTTTCTTTGGCAGGAGATAGGTTTCTATGCTAGTGCTCTCAAGCTTGGGCCCCTGCTCAGCAATTAGAACAACAGTCCAAAAGGTCAATCACCAGACTTGTTAAATTATTTAAATACCAATTTTAGTACTTTTGATTATTATTTGTTTTCATAATTTTTCTGTATTATATTTTCCTTTTTTGAATTGTTTGCCACATCTAGTCCTCACTAGAATAGAAAATTGGGATCCAAGTCAGCAGTGGTCTTGACTTATTATAAGTCAAAGAAATGTTTTATCTATTGGGTAAAAAAGACAACAATCAGAAGATCTCTAGCAGAAATTTCTCTAATTTTATTAAAAGGTACAAGCCAACTGGTGCATTTTGTTTGTTGGAAAAAGGTACAAATTCCTTTGAATAGCTGGCCATCTTAGGCTAACACTATACAGAATATATAGAGTTGGAAATGATTTTGGCAGTCTTCTAGTTCAACCCCCTCCTCAAGCAGGAGACCCTATACCATTTCAGGTAAATAGCTGTCTTCCATCCTCCAGTGAAGGAGCACTCACTAATTTTGAAGGCAAGCCGTTCCACGCTACTTCTACATGGTGAAAAAGTAAAGACATCTTAAGTTGAGCTTAACTATAACATGAATTTGATAAATATTTTAAATAAATAAATCTATCTAACTGGATATATTCATGTAGTCATCTTAAAAAATTGCACAAAGCATTTGCCATTAATTGTTCCATTGTGTTTCCCCCCCACCCCCCACCCCCCCAGGTAGCCTTTCTTCCCAAAACGTTCCCTGTTCAAGTGTTAATCAGTGCAGTTAATTCCAGAAAGGTGCTTTTGGATTGGGTAGGGTGTGAATATATCAACTACCAGCAGATCTTTAAAGCAGTTGCATTTTTTCAAGGATTCTGTGGCAGCTGCAAAGAGCAGCCCTGTCATTCCCAAGAAAAGATGGGGGTGCTTATTTATAAAAGTCTATCCTCGATGTATGTGTCTGGGTAATGAGGATGCGATGTTAATAAAGACATCGTGTCTCCTCGAGAGGATTTGTGTCGACTAGGAAGAATCGAAAAAAGTTCTAGTCGGGTCCAACGACTAGACGACGATCGATGACACTTGTTCTGAACCATTATATTTTGAGTAACTTTGGTGCTCCAGTTAGCTCAACACCATATCAAGAAGATCAGAATTTGCAGAATTCAGGATATTAGGTAAAGGGAGACAGATGGAAGAAAAATAAACCAAGAGCACTAAGAATGCTCAGGGATTGCCACTGAGGACTAGAAAATCCTCAAGGCCAGATCTAGTGGGAATAGAAGAGAGCAGGGTTTCTCAACCTTGAAAAACTTTTAAGATGTATGGACTTCAAGGCACCAGGCTAGAAGCCAAGTGATTGGGAGTTCTAGTCCTTCCTTTGGCATGGAAACCGGCTGGGTGCCTTTGGATAAGTCACTTTCTCTCAGCCCAGACCATCTCACAGGGTTGTTCTTGTGGGAAAATAGGATAAGAAAAGAATATTGCATGTGTTCACCACCTTAATAAAGATGAGGAATAAATAAATACATACATACATAATAAAATTGGAAGGTACCTTGGAGGTCATCTAGTCCAACCCCCTGCTCAGGCAAGAAACCCTATACCATTTCAGACATACATACATATATACTCCCAGAATTCCCCAGTCATGATGGAATTGAAGCCCACTCTTCTTAAAGTCATCAGGGTTCAGAAGCACTGGAATAGACCAGCATTTCTTAAACTGGGTGGCCCTAAAACCCCTGCGGGACCCCGAAGAGTCCCCCAGTTCCTTGAAATCCAAATTATTTGCCAGCCTATGTTGAAAATATAACCATATTAAAATCACATCAAACAATTGTGAGAAGTGGCAGTGAATGTATCCATTTTAATTTTTGATATGGTAATTATCGATGAATACAAACAAAAGGGGGTCTCCATAATTTGTAAAAATGGGGAGGGGTCCTCAGAGCAAAATTTCAAGAAACCCTGGAACAGAATATCCGGGGCTGACTAAAACTCTAAACATGAACATTTCTTACTGTAATCATTAATTGCAAGTTCCCATGAGAAAGAATCATTTTGAGTATCTTCTGTTTTGATGAAAGATCTTCTGCAATATTGCACAATTTTTAAAGTAAATAAATCATTCTTTATGGAGGAATTAATTAATTGCATTCAAATCTTTTGTATTATATTATTGTATTAAATGGGGCTTATTTACATTTCAAATAAAAATATTTATTTGAAGGAGGGTATTAGTTGCTCAAAATTTGAAATATCTTTTATGCTTGAAAATTCTCTAGAATTCTCTAGTAACTGTTTATTTGTTATTATATAATCACTATTTTTTTCAAATTGCCAGCTCTTCTTTATTTTAAATTCTAGGCTCCAGCATTAGGCCCTCTTCCATAGTAAATAAAATAGGTTTTTGCATGAAGCCATCAGTTATCAAATTTTTCTTTTGTTGTCTCTCTTTCTAATACAAAATATTCTTTCATGACTATTTCTAGGTAAACATGAAACTATTTCCTGCTTCATTAGAACACAATAAATGAATAAAAAAGGAGAATAAATCATTGTTACCACACATTTTATTTTGTAAAATGCAACTTGTGGAAGTTTTTAATCACTCTAAGGATTTGGTGGTTCACACATAAATTACACAATTATGGACTGAATCTAGACTTAGTCACACTTCAAGAAAATAATTTTAAATTGGTATGACTAGAGTTTGTGACTCATGTAAATCCCTATAATTTGAGTGGGTTTAGTCTAAGGTCTAATCTTGAAATCAAGTCACCAAAGTAACTCAGAACCATTTTTTAAAAGACTTTCATTTGCCTCTATCAACCATTTATAACAATGCATTATTGTCCTATCCAGAAGCTTTGCTTCAGTTCTGATGTAGATTCAGACCAAGTTTAAACATTTCTTAAGCAATGGGTCCTTTAATTGGTTTATTAAATATAAGACAACTGATTGGATTTTTTGAATACATCAAACCATAAAACATAGTTTACAGATCACAAAGTTTGGATTCATGCGTTGTGTGGATTCAGCTGCAAGTAGTTCCCTTTTTGGCTTACTGTAATGTATAAATGCAATCAGTTATGTCAGCCTATCCTAATCACTGCCAGTACAAGGATATTGGTGTATAATCTCATGCCTGGCCTCTTGAGCATATTGTAGATAAATTGGAAGGGTCACTGTTCACTTTGGTTGGCTATCATGAAATTAATAATAATCCTTTCTGTAGAAAATATTGCATTTTCTAACATAACCATCTTCCCCAGTAGCAATTTTAAAAGATTGAATCTTTTAACTTTTCACGAACTTCCCCATAAACTAAATGGAGAAGACTGGTTTAAATCAGTGTTTGTCAACCTTAGCAACTTTAGGATGTATGGACTTTAACTCCCAGAATTCCCTGCCACCACTGTATGGTGCTTAATTATGGGAAAATGAATATTCTAAATGCATTTGGAGGAACAATTTACAGGTAACAACTATGAGGTTTATACTCTATTGGGTTTTTTTCCTTGATCAAAGACAGTGACAAAATACATGTCACAGTGGTTCCTTTTTTTTTTTTTTTGAATCTACTAAGCAAGTTATTTTCATTTCAGCAAAATAAATATTTGGAACAATGTTTTCAATGAATTCATCTGCAGAACTAGAGAATAGCCTGCACAGGCAACCATTTTGACAATGTGTAAACAAATATGCTTCTTAAAGAGCTTAATTCTTGAAATGAACTCGCCTGATGCTATTGTCTTTTTAAAATGATAAATATACTAAAATACTTTTGCTGAGGCTGGCATAGTCACCAAAGTTTTGAGCTTGGGGGCAAGGAAAGGGAAGGATATTTTCAAAAGCCTTCCTTTCTCAGCCACTGCCCTGGCAGGAAAACGTCTTTATCACTACCTTTGCATTTAGCCTTTTGTGATAAGCAAACAGCCTTTAGTCAGCTACAAAAAGGAATCACATCACGTGACAATCATTCATCCTGGAGCAAAGCATTTGACTGAACCACTCACTATAGACTGCAGGCATACACAAACCATTTGCCCACATTAAAGCAGTCTACGTATTTTGTAAAAAAAGAATCGTAAATCATGAGCAGAAAAGTTAGCTAGTCCTCCTGCTACTATTATGGAAAGCAAAGAAGAAACTAAATGTGTTTATTCATTATGCAGTTGTTAGATTCTCTGGGAGTTTAAGGTAGCATAAATACTCCAATTTTTTTCCCCCTAACATTGTTGGGTAGGTACTGCCTAAATAGCGTAGCTGGTCACAAAGTCCAACTGAGATTTACCTGAAGCAGAGATACTTAGTTTGAAATACTCCAGAGGGGTTGAATCCCTGATTCACCCCAGCCAGCGTGTGACCAGTGATGTGGGATTATGGGAGTCTTACTCCAAATCTTTGGAAGTTACTAAGCTGTTGACCCGTGATATTGCAATGGCCAAATACTCCAACAATCTGAAATGCTAATGAAGATAGTCTTTTACTTCTTAGTGTCTTCTCATTTAAAAGGCTATACAACGGTAAGTTGATAGACAGACAGGATATAATCACATGGGAATGGAACATAAGAGCCCTGACAAGGCTGACATTTTTTAATATGAAAAAAAATTTTCTATTAGTTAATGTCGATGATGAAGGTTTAGATATGGATTTATAAACTTAATTGTTTACGTTTAAATAATCTCGGTTAAAGTAGATCCCCGATTCCGTGGTCCGAACTTTAACCCTCTGGCACTCAAGTTTGAGGCGGAATCGGTACTTTCGGTCGACCCATTGAAACCTGGTCAGTAAAAGAGAATACCCAACCCACCTCACAGGGTTGTTGTTGTGGGGAAAATAGGGAAAATAGGAGAAGGAAGGAGTATGAGGTATGTTTGCCGCCCTAAATTATTTATAAAAATAACAAGAGATAGAATACAAATAAACTAATAATTATAAGCATCCCTTTTATCAGTGCATTTTCTTTTGGTTTTGCAGCCATTTCCTTCACAACAGTAAAAACCAGGATTTGTGAAACTCTCTGAATAATGAGCTTACAGCTGTTTTTTTTAAAGTGTTTATCCTGCCTTTTACAAAATATTTGTTCAAATCAAAGTGGCAAACATATAGTAGAGTAGAAAGTGACATGCAATTATATAATTTGGTGGTTAAAGACGACAGTTTACTGGGACCCTATAATTCACAACTATCGCACTTGCAATTTTGCAAATATAATAATGTGAACAAACCTATTACTCAAATCAACTACCCCATCCAGAATGGCAAACTGTCTGCCTAGCAAGTACGGTACTTCCTGTAAACACAGTACTGAGTAAATTCTGCAGGCTGAAGCCAGACAAATGAAAAAAACAAAACCCAACACAACAGGACTTCTTAACTTTGCTAATGCTATTTGTGGCCAAACTTAAATAAAAATAGCTCACATTTTTTTTCTGCAAAAGAGAAAAGGAAGGACCTTTTTGGTTGGAAGTAATTAAAATGTAAAGCCAAGCTCTATCTGAAGGAAGATCACCAGTTCTTCATGTCCTCTGCTCTTACTGATAGGCATGCAAGATTAATTGAATTCAAGGCATTGCAGATTCTGCTTCAGGAACTTACATAATTTTCTTTGTTTAAAAAATGGGTTCCAGTGAATATGCTTGATAGAGCTTGCAGAGCAAGAGATGAATTTTCTTAACAATGAACTAATTGTAGAGTTTATAGGCAGTTTATATACCCTGGCTCTGAGAACTGCAGTTAATTTAGCAGAAAAGTACACCAGACTCCTAAAACTGGGGGAGGGGACAGTCAAAGGACTCACAATTTGCAACTGCACAAATTGCCTGAGTTCTCCTGGGTCTTCCCCACCCCCTCCATCCAATGTTTGCTACTGAGCAGTAATTCTTCCTACAATCTACAGACATGGGAATAATAATGTTAACTGTATGAATTTAATCTGAAAGTTAATTAAATGCAATTTAACTTTTGTCCTGGTACACCATTCAGAGGTGAAAACGAAACAAGTGTGTTGCTTTGGGCTTCCTCCCCATTTTAAATATCAGGATCCCACTATATGAAGTTTACCACATTCTGCTTTATAGTATGTCTCTCTTCCCAGTTAAATCTGATGCATGTTAGGAAGGGAATGATACACACACACACACACACACACACAAACATAAGTCTTGAAGCCTGTATTTTGCAGGACATACTTTCAAGGTCTTATGTATAGGATCCCATGTAATATCTCTTACTATCAAGTTAAATCCTGCCATTTTCAATAGGACACATTATATTTTTCTTGGAAGCAAGTTCCATTTCACTCAGAGGAACTCTTAATTCTTTTAATTATATATACATTTATTTTATTTTGGCATTCTCTGGTTTCTTTAGAGTAAACAACTAAAATATAGAGTTGGATTATACATGAATAGATATTTATAAATACATATACCAGTATCCAAATAATCTTTTGGGATAGAAATTAATACACTTAATGTGGGTACATCCTGAAATGTTCTTTAAATAGTTTAAATATTGTAAACAAGTTTTTTGTATCTTTTTTCCTAAAACCAATAAACAATAAAATTCAGCTTTACACGCGCGCACATGCACACACACACACAGAGGGAGGGAGGGAGAAGGAGAGAGAGAGGGAGGGAACTGGTATTTTAAATTGATACTTTAATTATCCACTGCTGGATAGGTAAGATTATAGGTGGTCTTTGACTTAAAAACCATTTCTTTAGGGACTGTTTGAAAGTACACTGGCACTGAAAAAAGTAATTCAATGACTGATCTTTGCATTGTTTACAACCATCACAGCGTTCCCATGGTCACATGATCAAACTTTGGACATTTCACAACCAGGATGTATTTATGACAGTTGCAGCATCCTGGGGTCATGTGATCACCATCTGTGACCTTCCCAGCTGACTTTTGAGAAGAAAAGTCATTTGGGAGAAGCTGAATTCATTTATTAAATGCAGCAATTATTTAAAAGCTGTTGCAAAAAAGGCAAAAATAGAGGTGATTCACTTAACAACCACTTTGTATAACAGCAGAAATTATGATCCCAAATGTCATAAATCGAGGACTACTTGTATCTTAGCCCTTCAGATGGAACTGTCTTTATAGAATACAGAATAACAGAGTTGGGAGGGATCTTGAGGGTCTTCTAGTCCAGGAGACCCTACCCTTCCAGACAAACAGCTATCCAATCTCTTCTTTAAAACCTTCAATGATGGAGTACCATAACTTCTGGAGACAAGTCATTCCACTGATTAATCATTCTCAGGAACAGTAAATTTCTGCTTAGTTCCTTGTTAAGCTTCCATTTGTTATTTCTTGTCATGTCCTCCCCTCAGGTGCTTTGGAGAATAGGTTGACACCCCTCTTCTCTGTGACAGCACTTCAAATATTGGAAGACTGCTTTCATGTCACCTCTAGTCCTTCTCTTTGTTAGACTACTAGACATACCTGCTTCTTGTAATTGTTCATTCTGTTTTAGCCTTCGGCCCCCTAATCATCTTTGTTTCTTTTCCCTGCACCATTTCTAGGGTCTCACCATCTTTTTTGTATCATGGTGACCAAAACTGGACACAGTATTCCAAGTGTGGTCTTACCAAGGTAGTATAAAGCATACTAACACTTCACATGACCTTGGTACTATCCCTCTGTTGATGCAGCCTAGGACTACATAAGAAAAAAAAATCCTAAATTTGTTTTAAAAGAGTGGGTTAAATTGGGAATAGAGTCTGATAACAGATAGTAAAACGTTATGACATTTTGTGTAGCATTTAATTTTGTTTCTGTATTAAGCTGCTTTCTATATGGTACCCTATGAAAAGTGAACAGAATTCTTTGGCCAAAGCAAAGGGAATGGATTCTAATAGGTAGAACAAATATTTGGAAAACTTCCAAATTTTATCCTTGGTTAATGCTGGTCACTGTTGTCTACTTTTCACTTAGTGCTACAGAAATCTGTTGCTGCCATCCAATGATTGTCTAGATTCTTGCAGCTCATTTATGATAGCCCTAATTAGGTTAGATGGACCAATACTGAGCTAGAGTGACTCAATATTGTAAATAACAGAAAAATATGTTGGCTTATTTTGGCAAATACAATTAAAATAATCAGATCTATAAGGCTCTGTAAATGTCCATGCCAAGTCCTGTTAATACAGACACTTATTACAACCAATGACAGAATAATGTAGCACAAATTGCCACCATCTTATTTCACCCTTAGGTCTTTTTGCAATCCTATTTAAGTGAAAGTGGTATAACTGAATTCCAACACAAGAAATTGCTTTATGCCAGTTCAAACCATTTCTTTCATCAAACCAAAGTATAGTTTACTTTGGCCTCAAAAAAGGGATCTTCTCCATCACTTGCTCTCAAATCCTTTTATCTGGAGGCTCTCCTGATACAAATTGGGATCTGTACATGAAAGCCAACTTTAGTAGATGTTTTGCTACAGCTTTTGGGAGTAATGATTTTCAAATTATTTTCTAAGTATTGTAAAGTATTTATTAAGTTAGTTTCTATTTTGTATAAAATAACTAGCACCACCAAACCACAAAGCAATTATGTTTTCTGCTCAGAATTTGAAAAACAAAACAGAAAGCCATGCAGAGAAAAAAAAAGATTTTATTCAGACTTAAATTATATATTTCAACAAGGCATCCAGTTTGACATTATCATTTATTTTTTGTTTAGTTTCTCTTTTCAAGCTATGCTTTAGTTAAAGTAAAGCTTCTCATGAACCCTTGAGGGAGGAAAAAAATTCAAATGGAGACTGTATGAATAAAAATATGTAGTGGCATCCACAAGAACACACTTGATCAGGGGTATCAAACTGCCAGTCTGCGGGCTGGTTGCATCATGTGGAGGCCACGCCCACCCCAGCTCCGGCAATGTGAAAAAAAATGCGATACGTCACAACACGTCTCGTATGACACTCGTGCACTAGATGCTAACTTAAATATTCTTTGTGGATGAAAGCCTTGCGCAGGACTTCTAATACATTTTTACTGTTGACGGTATTTTTTTATTACTGATGTATAGTGTTATTTAATTACTGTTATTAAGTAAAAGACAATTGATTGGATTTTCTCAATACATCAAACCATAAAACATAGTTTACAGATCACAAAGTTTGGATTTATGCATTGTGTAGATTCAACAAGCAAGTAGTTCCCTTTTTTGGCTTACTGTAATATGTAAATGCAATCAGTTATGTCAGCCTATCCTAATCACTGCCAGTACAAGGATATTGGTGTATAATCTCATGCCTGGCCTCTTGAGCATATTGTAGATAAATAATTGTGTGTTATTTGATCACTACTGTTATTACTGTGTTATTTAATCAGTTATATAATTTTAAGATATTTTGGAAAAATTGGTTTGAATTAAAAAGTACATAATTAATTTATTTTTAATAAAACTGCGAGGGTTGTTTGAAAGCCATATTTCCCACTGATTCTTTTGCAAATGCAGTTTGAGAGGTAAATATGGTTTTCCAAGAACTGGTAGGTCTGGTTTAACCTGCAGCGAACAAAACACTGCACAGTACTAGTAACAGCAGCATTCATTTACACTAGGCTGCTCAAGTGAGCAAAATTATGCACATCAATAAGTTCGAAATCTATATAGAACAAACAAGTATAAACAAGGTTTCCATGGTGCAATTTGTAGAGAACCCAAGCCACAACGAATCACCCTGTAACTTCTAAAGTCTTAACTCATGTTTATTGTCAAAGTTGAGTGCTAAAGGAAAGCAAGAAAGGCTGTATAGTGTTTAGCTATAACTAACTAGCTACATATTCCTGATGCTTTGATAAAGCATTTTTTTGCAGGAAGAGGATAAGGATCGTATAAAAATACTGCATAGGAGTCAAAACAAGAGATTCCTGTGCTGATCTCAAAACTCAGGATATAAAATGGTTCTCTTTGTATCAAGTCACAGATGCTACTCGTTTCTGCTTTTGCAGTACAGTACAACATTCAGAAGCAAACCACCACAAGTACTGCTTGCTCTACATGTCTATCATTATCAGTATCCACCATTCTCTTTTGAATTATATGTAGTCCTTGACTGACCATCATTTGTTTAGCAACCATCCAAAGTTACAATGGCACTGAAATTTGCAGCGTTGACAAATGACTTACAACCAGTATTCACACTTATGACCATTGCAGCATCCCCATAGTTACCTGATCAAAATTTGGGTGCTTGGCAACCAGTATGTACTGTATTTAAATGGTTGTAGCATCCTGGAATCAAGTGATTGCCATTTGCGACCTTCCAAATCAGTTTCCAACAAAACAAAGTCAGTGGGGGAAGCCGGATTTGCTTAATGACTGCATGTTTCACTTAACTGCAATGCTTCGCTTAACAATCATGGCCAAAAAGGTCATAAAACCAGGCCTGATTAACTCAACTGTTTAGCAATGGAAGTTCCGGTCCCAATTTTGGTTTTAAGTCAAAGACTACCGTATAAAATTCTGTTTAAATATTACAGAAATTGCAATTCTATATAAAGGTTTTATACCAGGTGAAAAGCAGGGTTCCACATTGGCTGAGTTTGGCATCTAAACAATTAACAAAGCTAAGCATTTGTGGTTCCACTAAAATAATCAGAATGGAATCTTCCTCTCTGAACTTTTTTTCTGCAATGACAAAACCCTGCAGTTGGTGGACAGTCTGGTTCTCTATTGGAGGAACTATTGTCTTATTTATTTTCCTGAACACAGTTGACCTTGTAGGTCTTTTAAGAAGAATGCTGACTTGACTTAGGGTAAAAGTCTGCATAGTTCTATTTCTCCCTTTTTTTTGGAATAGGAGGAATAAACATGTAAAGTACAAGGATGTGGTGGTAGTGGCTGTTTTGTTCAGAGCAGGAGGATTTTAATGACTCCAGTGAAATAGAAACAGCAGCGATGTGGAAGTGATGTTGAGAATTTTTTGCTTAGAATAATTTCCCCTTTCTTTTACTTCAGAGGGAGCAGGCTGCAATATAAGTGCTATACAGCTTGAGCTTATAAACCAGGGTTGGATGGGTTGAGAAAAAGCACTTGGTTGCAAAATTGAGGCTCTGATGTCATGTCATGCAGGAAGAATGATGGGACAATATTACCAGGCAATTCTACTAATGGTTAGGATTTGAGTGTGCAAATCACCACAGACATGTTCTTAAAACATGAATATGGCGTGGCAGTAGAATTTTTTTTTTCAGACCTTTATCTTTGGAATGGAGGAATGGGGATGTTTTGCTTTCTTGTTCCTGGACCAACAATATCTTGGATTGGGCCCAGTTTGATTTTTTTTTTAATGGTCAACAGGAAAGAGAGCAGAGCATGCTTCATAATCCAGCATTCCAAAACTGACAGGAAAGAAGGCACACAGTACAGGTAGCCCTCAACTTACAACAGTTTGTTTAGTGACTGTTTGAAATTACAACACTGAAAAAAAGTGAGTTATGACCATCGAAGCATCCCACATGATTTACATTCAGATGCTTAACAAGTGGTTCATATTTATGATGGTTGCAGTGTTCCAGGGTCATGTGATACTCTTTTGTGACCTTCTGACAAGCAAAGTCAATGGGGAAGCCAGATTCACTTAACTGTGTTAACAAACGTGGCGAGAAAAGTGGTAAAATGGGCCCAAACTCACTTAACAAATTTCTCACTTAGCAACATAAATTGTGGGCTCAATTGTGATCATAAGTCAAGGATTACCTATAGTTATCCTTCTAACCAGTTTGAATGAACTACAGAATGGAAATTATGTTCAGTTTAATTCTTCATACCAAAGCCTATGTTCTCTCTTTTTCTTTCATTTAGGACAGTGTCTCTCAGCCTCAGCAACTTTAAGATGTGTGGACTTCAACACTCAGAATTCCCTAGCCAGTATTGCCATGGATTTCTGTGAGTTGAAGTACACACATCTAAATCCCAATT
Source organism: Protobothrops mucrosquamatus (assembly GCF_001527695.2). Taxonomy (NCBI): domain Eukaryota; kingdom Metazoa; phylum Chordata; class Lepidosauria; order Squamata; family Viperidae; genus Protobothrops; species Protobothrops mucrosquamatus. The sequence goes on from NW_015386685.1 coordinate 290,499, forward strand.
TAGAACATAATATAGGGTAGATGCTGTTCAACCTTAGTTTCTTATTGCAACTTCTCTCTTTTATGTGCACAATAGTAAGATGCTTTTGACATAAAACTTGATTTATAAGTGTATGTAGGAACTTCCTCTTTGCAACAATTGTGCTGTTTTCTACATAGTTCGCAAAGAAAAAAAGTTCAGCTTTCTCTATTCCATTCCTTCAGCAGTATTGCCCAGTCATCCTGGAATATGTGTGTGTTCAATAGTAACCTCACAATTATATTAAGCACACCTTTCTAGAAATGACAAATATCTGATTCTGTTTTTGAATGACATCTTTAGAATTTTTTAAAAAAAAATACATGCCAAAGATCTTTGGAAAATACTGAAAAGATTATAGTATTAAGCTTGTGATTTGATTTAAAGCAAATTATTTTTTAAGGTAGTAGTTTTGGAAGACTGTCCACGTTTAGAAAATTATTTGTCCATCGTTCTGAATTTTTTTTGTTATCAGCTGAAAATAGTCTAAATACAACAAATTGTTGCACTGATCACAACTGTTTTTCTGAGCACACTGTTCTAGCTTTACTAGGAGTTGCTTTGCCAATGTACTACTGAAAAGAATACATTCTTCATTTGCCTATGAAAATATGACGTTTTTTCTACCTTAACCAGGAGGTTTTAAACATGAACAAAAAAGGACATGTACCTAGAAACCCTGCTGAGAAGCAAAATGCAGAACAAAACTAGGAAAATGAAAGAGAGAGGCTACAATTTAGGACTTGTTCAGATCTCAGTGCTTCTTGTGGAATCCTGTGGGCCATAATAAATGAGTAAAACTTTACCTTCCCTAAAAAGAACCTTTTCTTTGACCCACAAAAATTAATGGCTGGAATTATTTTTTTATGGGGAAATCACTCAGTGCTAGAGAACAACTCTTGACTATTCAAGCAAAGGAACTGAAGAATGCATGAACCAAGAACCAATGTCAGTTATTTTGAGTGGAAGATACCTGACAACTTAAGTCTTTGTGGATTTTTTTTATTTCTTGCAAGATCAGCATCATTGCCTTCATTTTTCAGAACAGAATATGTGCAATATTAAAATAGGTTTTCTACAGCTACTGAATAGGTGAAAACTGAATGGGAATCCAACTTACAGATAATTCATTTAGCCAGTCTTTGGTGAATCAGTTTTTCCACAGAGATTAGATGACAATTTAACCCCTCCATTTTGTCTCTCTGGAAATTCCTAGAAACTGTATCAGTCATTAAAAGGTTTCACTTGCATTGCATTTTAGACATTCAGATGTAATGTTTTTGGAGACCTAATTTAAATACATTAATCTGCAGAGTTCAAGTTGAGCTCCAAGGGTTGCTGATCAATGTTTAAGACCTATTTAAGACAAACTCTTAAAAGTCCTCAGTTTCTATGGAGATTATAAGCCATGAACCGGTAGTTTTTCTTATTACAAATCTAAGTCTCAAATTATAGCTGATGATATCATAGAAATACTTGTATGTACAAAAGGCTAGCTCTTACCTGTGCATGATTTATAATTATTTTTTTCTCAGCTGGCTTCCAATTAAAAAATGATTTTAAAAAATGTACACAAGAAGGCATTACTGAAAGAAAAGGGGACAGTTTAGAGCAGGGGTGTCAAACTGCCAGCCCTTGGGCTGGATGCATCATAGCAAAACCGTGCCCACCCCATTTCTGGCAATGGCAAAAAAGTCACAATATGTCGTGACACATCACGTGACTCTCTTTATTGTATTACCCAACTACCTATATAAAACATCCCCTTCTCATATAGTTTTAATGCCCATGCTACCCAAACATCAAGAAAATTCTGGTTTAACACCTTCTCCCCATGACATATGAGAAAGTGTTCATCTGTTCTAAATAAATGCTGATTATTATACTCTTACAAGCATGACAAAAAAGTCAGAAACGATAGTTATGTACTAGGTCTTCCATCACATCATTTTTTTTCTCAGATATCTTTTGCCTAATTTTTACTAGGCTAAAAAGACCATTCAAAACAAACCAATTCCTTTCTTTCAGATTTAAAGAACCACATGGTGTTATTTTGTGAAAATATTTGCTTGAAATATGCCAAAATCAAATCCAAGAAACAAGATTCATTATTGCCATCTTTGGGTTGAAAGAAAAGATTTAAATATACATGCATTAGGAACAAACTAAATGAGTTCTCCACGAACATATTTGTGGTTCAAGTGTTACTTATTGGCCTTGTTTCAAACAACATTTGGAGAATAATTTGGATTCCCAGAGATACTGGCTCCCTTTTCATCTACAAAGTATAGTGGCTAAGGCTAGCAGATCTGGGTTCCAAAAATTTGGATGACCACTTGATGGCTGAAGAATATCTCTTTGTTGCTATCTGAATCTTGGTTTATCATCATTATCTAGATACATAATACACTGGAAATCTCCCCTTACCTATTGTTTCTTTTTTCTCTTTTGTCATTCATTGCTATTATGGGGTACAAAATGACAGGTTTTACTGACTAGATTCTCCATTACTCCATTCCCCTTCCTCTCAATACTGTAGTACCTTTGTATTCAGCAAAAGCTTTTGTATTCATTGTTATAATTCAACAAGAGATACTTCTAAGTGGAGCATCTGACTCTGCTCAAGTCTATCTGATTGGCAATCCACTTTTCACTTTCTGTCTGCTACTCCTTCCTTTTATAACCCAAGTCTGCAATGTATCCAAAACAACAGTGCACTTTTATTATTAAGGGGAAAGGATGAATCGCTGAGTTTGTGCAATACATTGAATATCAAAGTAGAAATCACATTTTAATCTAGGGTATGATGCAGTTCTAGGCCATTTACAGTTCAATGTCTGATGCAAAGTTGACTCAATCAAATTGTGTAAACACAGACATTCTATGTGCAGAGGTAGTATTGCTCATTGTCTTCAAAATCTAAAGCACTCCCCATTTCAGTATCAATGCAGGTAGTCCTCAATTTATGACCATTCCCTTAACAACCATTTGACAGTGCTGAAGAAAGTGACTTACAATTGGTACTCACACTTGGGAACTGGCATGAATTAACAATTGCAGTATCCCAAGGTCATGTTATTGCCTTTTCCAAACTTCTCTGGGATTTTCTGACAATTAATGTCAGAAAAGGCAGATTTACATGAGTCACCTAACAACTAATAGCTAACTTAAAAACTGTTATCACTTAGCAATGGAAATTCTGGTTCCATTTGTGGTTGTAAGTCAAGGACTAACTGTAAGCATGCTGAAATTAGGCTGTTAGATTAGAACTGAAAACCCTGATTTAAAATGCTACTAATTCAATAAAATATATTCATGATTGGGCCAGTCATAGTTTCGCTCAGCCCAACCCACTTCACAGGATTATTGTGAAGAAGGTGCATTGGATATCTTCACCGCCTTGAGTTATTTGTAAAACAATAAAAATGGAATAGAAATAAATAAGTAAAAAAATTGGAAAAAGCCAGTTTAAACTAGTGGTTATGGAGCCAGGAAACTAAGTTCCAGTCCCACCATAGGAATGAAAGCCAGATGGGTGACTTTGGGCCAGTAATTCTCTCAGCTCAACCTACCTCACAGGGCTGTTGTGAGGAAAACAGGAGAAAGAATATCAAGGATGTATAAATAATAAAGGCAGGATAAAAGAATCTAAAATCTAAAAAACACATTACTCTGGGTTGAAGACCTGATGCTATTTGCATTTATGAACAAATTGCTCCTATTTGTAGATTAAGTATGAACTATTTCAATGTTACATGGTCATCCTTTATTGAAATTGTTTTGCTCATCCCTCTTGTTCTATTTTAATTTTTAATTAAATAAAGGCAAAGTAAAGTAAAATAGTAAAGTAAAAGAAAAGAAAGTCTACGTGATTGTTAGGGGTCAAACAGTTTGATGGTACCATAATCAAATAAAAGTATATTCATTAAACAAACCTATACTTACATTCAAAAGCAGGGCCTACTGCTTTTATCCTCGGTAAATGTGTACAATATTAATACCTGAGAGATCTGTAAAAGTAATGGGGTTTTTTTGTATAAGCTATCTCAGTGGTTCAGCATATGACTAGAGAACAGCAATTCATGTAACTTTGAGATAGGAAAAGTCAAATCAATTAATCTTGTCCCACTCTTTAGGTCTATATTAAGTCTACAGAAAGTTTTGCATTATTCTAATTGTTCACAGTCTCTATACAGAATTAAAGGTCCTAAGGGCCAGTTTTTGGCACTTGTGAATATAAATTCTACTCCGGTCTTTTCAGATAAATCTCAAGTGTTGCCTGTAGAACTTTATTCAATCCGCAATTTCACAGGATTGTTGCAAGGCCGATCTCCATAATGCAACCTATTTGAACCAGTTTAGCACTGAGTTCAATCTTCTTACACCTGAGAATGCCAAAAAACCGTCTCTAGCAGATTCCTACCGACTGAAACGATGCCCTTAGGAAAGTTTACCATTAGCTCTCCCAGCCTCTTAGGAAGACAATCTCACGGTCACCTCGGGGAGCAACGTTGGCGACAAGCCAGATTTGCACGTGCGGAAAAGCCCCATCCCTATCCATGACTAGCCACCCACCCCCATACCTCCCCAGCCAGAGTCCTTCCTCAAACTGAAAGCCCGGACTTTTTAGCTAAAGCGTTCCCTCCCCCCTCCTTGTCCCTCTTTATCCCTTTCCACCTCTTCGTTCCTTTCTCCACGTGGTGCAGCAAACAAGAGGGCGAAGCAGCCCTGGCAGCGCCTTGACCCAGGAACGGTTCCCCCTTCTAAACTTCCTCCTCTTCCCGCAATCCCCATGGCAAACTCGGGCACTCTTGGCGCCAGCCCTCCCCCCCCATCCCACGGGCCCTTCGAGGTGCGCGGGGATGAATGGAGCCATCACGCGCGCTCAAGGAGGACGGGCCAATTCTTCAGCGCCGCGGGGCTCGTCCCGTTTCCCGCCTTCTGACCCCCGCTGGGGGCGCAGGGAGGCGGCCGGGGAGGAGCCCGGCGGGGCAGGGAGGGCGCGAGAGTAAAGGAGGACAGATCGGCTTCTCTCTGGTGGGGAGCCCGCGCCCAGGAGACGCCCTGAGAGCCCCCACCCCCCGCTTTAACGACAGGTTACCCTCTCCAATGGCGCAGGGCTTCCTGGGCGTCTGAAGCGCTAAAGCAAAAAAAAAAAAAAAAAAATAAGGGGAGGGGGCAAGTGGAAGACCCTTTCCCAGCCTGAAAGGAGGGCTATGCGGAGAGATCATGGGGTGGGGGAAACCCTTTTTCCTCTCCCCCGTTGTAGAATGACTCTGGAGGTTCAACCCTTCCCCCTATAAAACAAAGGACGGGGACGCAGCAGCCTGAGCAATTCGGAGGAGGGGGTGTCCTTCCAGGACGGGGCGCGCGGCGAGTGATAATCCCCCTAGGCTCCTGGAGTGGGTGAAGCTGCTGAAGAGGAACGGGCTCCACGAAGGATGCAAACCCGGGTGGGGAAGAAGTCCCGTGCATTGCAGTGGGGCTTCCTCCTGAAGAGCCCCTGGGGAGGGGAATTGGATTATCTGCCCACGCTCTTCCCAAGGCGGCTTAAAAGTGAATGCCCTGTCAAGATAAATATCATGATATGTATATAATTTATATATAAATTATACTTAAGTAATATAATTATAAATAGTATACGTATAATATGTATTTGTGTAAAAAAAAAAATAGGTCCCTGCCCCAAGGCGTTTACAGAGTTAGCGTTTTATGTTCCGGTGTATTCAGATTACTTTTATCAACCACCTTGAGCAACTGCTTCACAGACCATTTACACCTTATAGGATCCGTCCATTTATGTAAAACAAATGCAAGAAAACAGTCTCCACCCCCACCCTCAATAAAGGGGGGGAGGGATATATATATATATACAAACGGCCAAATTTTGCCAAAGATGCTGCCCAGTTGGGTTATGATTATGGTATGGTAGAGCAGCTCAGATTCTCTGCATTGTCTTGGCCAATGCCTTCCTTTTTTCCTTTTAAGCTCTTCTTCCTCGTCCTTCCCATGGCATCTGGAGAATGAAACCAAAAGGATCAGGTGTGTATCCCGTTTGTGTTTGTGTGTGTGTGTGTGTGTGTTTGCGTGTCTCACGAACCAGCCTCAAAAACTCCCAATAGCCGCCTCCCTCTTTCCCTCCCTCCTTCCGAATCCCTCCTTCCTCTCTTCTTTCTCATTCAAACGCAGCAACTCCTGTTGTGTCAGTTTTTTCTTCCACCACTACCACAGCCACTTGGCAGCGGGGAATCATAAAGGTAAAGGCACTTAATATTCTAAAATATTACCCTATATAAAGCTTTCCTTATGACCCCGCATTTCTTTTCTTTTTTTCTTTCCACCTTCCTGCAAGGCGAGGGAGGGAGGTAGAAAGATAGATGGGGAAGACAAACATTTAGCTCCTCTGCTTCCTCTAAACTTCTTAGCGTTTCGTGATATTTTTTTTAAAAAAAAATATTACTCTTTTGCCTCGCTTACTTCTGCCTCTCAATTTTCTCTCCCCCTTCTCTCTCCCAATCGACGTTGGTGAAACTTCCATTACATTTCTATATAGGTATTTTGTTTTCAATATTCAATATGTTTAACCTCGAATGGGGGAGGGGAGGGAAGAAGGGAAAGGGAGGACCTCTTTGTGACTCAGGGATGTTCCTGGAAGCAAGATTTGTAATGTGTTTGGCACAGATGGGGGGGGGAGTTGGAGGGGGGGGCAGATTTGCTAATGAGAAGTTTATTGATCCATTTTGTCAGTTTCGTTTTCAGGGCTTCATGGGCGGAATTGAATCTGCTTCCGAGGTGTATTTTATTATTGAAGATTATAGAGATCATTGTTAAAAAGTCTTCCTCCCCTCCCCTCTTTACACTTTCAAAAATAAAATAAACTAGTTGGCTCCTATAACAATAGCTCCGCTGAGAGAGGAGGAAAATAACAATTCACAAAGCCTGACGGAGTGATTTCACTTCCATATGTTGATACCTTTCCCTACAAGGGAGGGTTGCATTAATTTCTTAACTGATTGCGTCTTCACTTGGGGTGCGCTTTTTGTTTATTTGACTTGCAGAAATTGGTCGCCAAAAGCAGCCTTTCGATATGCAATCCCATAAGCCCCTGCTCTCCAACCCCCCCCCCCATGTGAATTCCCTTGTGAGTATAGTATCTGTATTGAAGTTTAAGAGTTTTTGAAGTAAGAGCTAGGGAAATTGCCAGTTTAGCTTGTTTGCATCTAAATTTGCAGATAATTTAGGTTTTTCTTCTGTAGAAGCTCTGTTGCCAAAAGGAGTTGGGGGGGGGGGAGAAGAAGGAAATTAGTTTTCTATCTCTTTAAAATGCCCTTTCTGAATTGACCTTGAAATCTTTAAAAATCTACATTTCTAATAGGGAAGGTGTTATTTGAGTAGGAGGAATATAGTACAGAGTGAAAAGCAAAAAATAGGAACTTAAGCCTGTAGACAAAGTGATTCTTTTTACAGAAGAATGTGAAAAGGGAAGTTTCTATAATGTAAAGGAGCAGAAGGAAATAACTCACTTTCGAAAATGTGAAGGGGGGGTGTAGGAGGACTCATATCATTCTTCACAGTATTAGGCCTTGAAAAGCTGACTTGATACAATCAGGGAGGCTACGAAATAAAAGCCCTTCCAGTCAACTACATATCAAGCATTAACTTGCTGACCACTGTTTACGTTCTGTTGGCAGGTGAGAGCTTGATTTGTGTATCTGCAAAGGTACCTTGAGCATCCTGCTTACAAGAGCTTGAAAATATTTTTGCCTGAATTCTGTTACACAGACTTCAGGGGTCTTTGGATGTTTCAAAACCCATTTCAAATAAGGGAGGATTGTTCATAATTAGATGTTCTCTTGGGCAAGAATGGCTCAGATAAGTAGGTTAAACTGCTTTCTTTAAAGGTGGGGGAGAGAAAGTGGGTGGAGTTTGATTTCCCTCTTCTATTTTTATGTGAATTGATGAGTCAGTATTTAAAATCTGCAGTTGGTATGCCAGCTTGTAATGGATCATCAGTAACTTCTTAAATGTGAACTTCATTCAACTCCAGATAATTCAATATGACTCCTATTAATTACTAATAATACTTATCTGCTTGTGAATGGGAAGTGAGAATTGTCCTGGTTTTCTTGAAATTGGATTGGGCTCCTGAAGCTTTATTTCGAGTTATGTTAATGCATTACAAAAGCTGCTGTTAAGGAGCTATTCCTATAGCCTTTTGATTGAGCTGACTATTTAGTGTCTTTGCCAAATCTGAGAGTTGTTTTCAGTTTCATTGTCTGTACATGCATGTATTTATACAAGGGGTTTTGTCTGTATGTGTTTTGGTGGGAGATGGAAGAAGGAAAATACTGTTGTTGGCTTGTATAGAATAATTAATGTCTCCATATTGCTATTTAAGAACAGTTTTTTTTTGTATGAGGTTGATTCAATTATGTCTTCATCGCTTTGGAACTGGTTGAATGACTTGACATGAGATTAGGTGCAACAAAAGAGAAGGCCGAGGGAACAACAGCTGCCTTCCAGTTCTGAGGCACTATTGCGCTTAGCAGGAAGGCATTTTATCTTTTAGTGTTGTGTTGTCAGGTTTAAATGTTAAATATTTATATTCCTGTGAAAGGTTGTTAGACTCCACTTATGTTTTTAAAAAAGCAAAACAAAACACTCTTGTATTTAAGGCCTTTTAAAAATTTGATGGCAGGGATTTCATCCTTTTGTTTTTTAAAAAATCATGTTCAGATATCAAATCTTTCTAACTAAAGTTTACTGCTATTTTAGCTGAAAAGCCACCACTAGTTTATACTTGCTTGGCTGCTGTATGGTAGGAACTTTTTAAGGTGTGGCTTTAATGGCAGCTGATGATTCTTGCTTAGAAACAAATCTTATTTTGGGTATATTTTCTTTGAAAATTCTCTTGGAGCTCAGTTGTGATATAGAATAGTCCCTTTGAAAAAAGGTTCTTAAGTTGAATTCCTTTAAAAAAAATCATATATGTCATTTTAAAGGAATTAAAGACATTGAATATGCCCACCCCATCTCCTAAATTCAGCCTATAGTATACATACTATAAGAGTTCCTTCCTTTAAAGGTTTGGTGTAAACAATTTTCTAACAATCCATAAATGCTGGAGATTGTAATGTTTTGTGGATATATGCATGTCTTTTAAACAGTTAATTCTTTATGCTAATCCATGTTATAGTGGATGAAGTGTTATCTCTGGGGGATAATTAAATATTATTTACAAAGTTGTGATCTAAAAGGTGAAATTTCAAAGAAAGGCTAGTATTCATGGGGATTTTAAGGAGATGGCTAACAGCTTCTTTAATGGAAATTGCATTAGATTCCAGATGGAGAGCTATGGATGGGTTGAAATATCTCCTTTGTTTTGGTGACGAATGGAAAGGCATGGGGGTGGGGATATATGAGCTTGAAAAAGGAGGTATACTTCATTACTTCTCTTACACTGGTTTATTTCATCTTAGGTTCTTTATCAAACTTTTTCAAACAATTTTGTGCATTACTTAAGGTTGTTGTTAGATCCTGCATCCATCTGTAGAATGGCATTGTTTCAGGATTCATTCATTTCTTTTTTACAAGTATAAGATCAAAGTGAGAAGCATACTTCTTTATCCTAATAATGTTACTTGAAAGTAAATGCTTTGGCTTTTAGTATGGCATACTCTCAAATAGTATGGGAACAGTGAAAATTCAAGTTATTAATTTCCCGCCCAAGGGAAAGGGGGGAAGAATAGAAAAGAGAATTGCAGACCTTATTTGGCTTTCAATATTATGATAACTATGTAAAACAGTCAATGTCAGTAAGCTTTATTGGTTGAAGATGTAATAACATGATTTCATTTAAAAAAAAATCTGTAAGAAGAAAAGAACCTGCTTTTGTATACTTATTAACATAGAAGAATATAATGCATGCCACAAAATCAAAACCCATATTGCTAGTTCTTGTAGGAGGGAATGGCTTCTCCCTCCTTCTCTCCCTTTCCAACCTATAGTTGAAAATGACTAGTTTTACTATCTTTAGGCAAGTTTGAAAAAGAAGCTTGACCTTTGAATTTACTTGCTTCCACAGAGATACAGGAAGATTAAATAACTGAAGCTGTTGGATGACCAGTTATTTATCTCATGTCATCCTTTGCAGTTTGAGCTTTTATTTAAATGTAGAAAATAGCACAGTTTTTCCCACAGCAGGGCTGTCATTATGGGCTTCAGACCTTCCTTTATTCTCTTTTTGCCTGATTAGAACATCAGGAGTCCAATACAGTTGGTCCCTTCCTGTCTTCTGCTTCACATAATTACATTTGCTACGCCTTTGGCACCAAAGATAATTATTCATAATGAATACTTTTTAGCATTTTTAATGACACTTGAATCTTGTGCAAGCCTGCAGCAATTGAAAATCAGGAATAAAATAATATTTTTTTGTGGGGGAGGGTGAGGGTGGGTAATGTTTGAGGTTTGTGAATGCTGATTTGAATTTGGGGAAAGTCAAGCATGTTGCTTTATTTTTATTGCTATATGCTTATAGAAATTTTGGATTTTAAAAATGGGATGTGCAAGTCTGTACAGCTGCTGTGTGTAAAAGTGGTTTATTGTAAACTGAGGTTTTCTTATTCAAAGTTAGTGAGCTAGCAACACTTCTGTTTTTATCTTCTTTCTAATATAAAGCCACATGTGGTTGTCCTCCAAGTTAGTATTACAGTTGATAAGCAGTTGGCAGAATTCATGCTTTATCCTTTGTTTTCAGTAAAGTTAAAGGATCTCATTTTGTCCAAAAATTAAGAGTTCCAAAAAAAGAAACATTTAGTTCAGCTGGTGAAGGATTCACATCAACCATATTAATAGTTTTAAGTTAGCATCATAAAATGAAGCCAGAAGAATATTCTTGTTTGGGTTGAGGTAGAGTGTAAGTGGAATTATTTTCTACTATGGACTTAAATACATATGCTTGTAGTGTTGTTCCACTCCTTAAGAAACAGTTTCAATGTATTAGATAAATCATCTCCTCCTCCTTCTCTTTAACCCAAATAATTCTTTAGCATATTGGACTAGTCACAACATTTTTTAATTGTTAACATTCAAAGTAAGAAATAATGTACTAAAAATAATACAGTTTGTAATCAAAGCCTATTAATGCAGCACTCTTCTATAGCAATTAACATCACAAATATGTTGAGAGTTTGGAATAATTTATTTATTCGAGAAGTGAATAGTCTATTTTTTGTTCAGGAGTACAAAATGGTGTACATAACATTCCTCATAACAACAGTGCTGTGAAGTGGACTCAACTGAAAAAGAGTGTCTAGCTCCAAATCAAGCAATGATCTACATAGTTGAGATTGGAATATAACTTGGGTCTCTTGTGCCACACTGAAACTTTATCTACCACACCATATAGTGTAATTAAAGAATGCATTTTCTAGTTTGATTTTAAATACATTGTTCTAGTTGTTTGTGAATAACGAGTAGGCATAAAAAGCAACACTAAAAAAATCAGCATAGGATTGGCATCATTTTAAAAAAATGAAATTTTGTTCCAGAGATTATCACTTATACACCTAATCTGGGAGAGGAGTTGCATAACAGCCAACAACTATTTTATTGCTTCTCCCTAACCCTAGATATGTAGGACTCATCAATTGTTATGTTATGCTGCAACTATTGACTTTCAAATGCAAATAAGTCCTTTTATGACTTTGTTTTTTTGTTGAATATGTTCTTTTGGTGTCCTGAAGGAAGCTAGAAAAGGTTTGGAACAGAACCAAAGTGGTTGCAATATATTTTCATGTGATCCTCAAATGCAGCCTTAATCTTACTTACAGATTAGGGGAGATGAAGTCCATACCTCTGGAGAACACTATTTGGGGAGAACTGGTTAAATATATTTGGAAGTACAACAATTGTAAAAGTGAAGGAAAACAGGAAATTGCCTTTTAACCTTGTTTTAAAGGATAATTGAAAATATTGTGTTTTTTATTGTTTAATGAAGTATACTTTATATACTACCTAAACCCAAATGACTGTAATTACATGATTTAAAAGAAAATATTTGGTATTCAGATGGGGCATACAAGTATTCTGCAGGTAGAGAAAAAAAAGAAAATTTAATTAAAATAGATTATTTGCTCAAAAATGTGTACTATTGCTCTGTTCTATGCTTGGGTGAACTGAAGGTTGCTTCATCTAGTCTGCATGAAATTTTAGCCATAGTTTTAGTATTTAAATAATGGGTGAAAATTTCTTGGAACTCTTAACTCAAACAGATTTTTTTTTAAATAAAAGATTTGCTAACTTTAAAAACTGCAGCTAATATATTCAGGCAACTTTGAAAACACATAAAGCAAGTGAATTTGATATCCTATATATTCCAGCAACAAATTCTCCTTTTGGCTTTTAGTAAAAGTATTCTGTTGTCTGCCAGGCCTAATTTAAATCAGAAAGAGAACTGCATGATATATTTGAATGAATTAATTGATAATTGAATTTGGGGGATGTGTCATGCAAATAAATATACTCCTTAGGGAAATTCTAATCTAAAGGGTCTAGGAAAAATCCAAAACCGTTTACCTGATGAGCTTGTTTTTCACAGGCTTTGATCTGGATTAACATTCACACTTAGGATATGCTATTTCAAGTTTAGGATAATATAGTCCCAGGACTTCCATCCATCTCAGTGGTTCTCAACCTTTTTAATGCTGCGACCCCCAACCGGTCGTAAGTCGAGGATTAAACCGGTTGTAAGTCGAGGACTAAACCGGTCGTAAGTCGAGGACTGAACCGGTCGTAAGTCGAGGACTACCCAACCGGTCGTAAGTCGAGGACTTTCCCTGCCCGGGAGCGCCGCGCATGCGTGGTTCTGCCCCCTGCGCCGGCCGAGGCGTAGCTGGCAAGTGGCAGAGACGGAGCAGGCCGACCACCAGCTGGCCCAGCCCAAGGGAGGTAAGGCACCCGCCGGAAAAGGGGGAAAAAATGGCGGACAGCCTTGCTTGGCGATCCCCGTGAAATGGTCGATCGACCCCAAATGGGGTCACGACCCATAGGTTGAGAACCGCTGATCCATCTGAACATGTATATTGGCTGTTAAATTCAATACTGTCGTATTGCTTATCATTTATAGTTTGGCCCAGCTGCATTTATTTTTAATTTATATACCCAACTTCGTGCATGCGTGTGTGTGTGTCTGTCTCTGTCTCACGCGAACTATAGAAAGCGATTGAAATTGCTACCTTCTGGATACTATCTTCAGGATACTAAGATCTGTGTAGTATAATTTACAAAAAGAAAATAGACTTTTGAGTATATTAAAACAAATCCTTTTTAAGTACTTAAACTTTATTTTAGTTGCAGTCCAAATGGATGATCTTTAAATTAGATTATACATTAAGTTGCTTTACCATTCAAGTTTCAGAAGAACATGAATTCAACATTACATAGTTTTTCTTTAAAGTGGGAATAGATAGATAACCTTTATTGTCATTTTTTTTACTGTGGGCACAATGGCACACATTAAAAATGAAATTTAGTTCTCAAAGTGTACACATACATAAAACACATTTAAACATACTATATACAACATTTGTATAGACCTACATCCTTATATATAAGCAGTGCTTTTTTTGTAAAAAAAAAAAAAAAAAAGTGCCGGAACTCATACAACTCATACATGTCATAGAACTTGCCTTGCCTACCCTACAAGGTTCCATCCAAAAAAGGTGCCGGAATTCCGTTCTGGGCGTTCTGTGACAAAAAAAGCTCTGCATATAAGTAACATAAATATTAATCACTGTCCATCTTGAATACTTAATGTAAGGAGGAAGCTTTAGAGCAGGGCTTTTCAACCAGTGGTACGGGTACCACCTGTCCATGTAACCGTGGACCGTCCACCATACGTTGGTAGGATCTTTTCATCGCCCCCTCCCCTTACTCGACTTGGCCACCGTCGTGACGTGTTCGGACTCACTCTCTACCGACCTCGACGTCCCGAGTCGCCTTCGCGGTCCTAGTCACGGTGAAAGGTCGACTAGCCGCGAAGAAGCCCCGACAGTCCCGAGTCACCTTCGACCAGGATCAGCGCCAGGCTCCAGCTGGAGTTCGGCGCTGATCCTGGTGCTTCTGCTGAGCCCTGAAGAAGCACCAATCAGCTGGAAAGCAGCACTGATCCTGACGCTTCTGCTGAGCCCAGAAGAAGCGCCAATCAGCTGGAATGTTGCAGCATCTCCAGGGTCTTGTAATTTACATTCAGATGCTTGGCAACTGATCCATATTTATGACAATCACAGTGTCCCAGGGTCATGTGAAGTGACCAAAACCTGCTGCAACCACCCAGCAGACGGGGGGAATAAAAACCAAACACCCCCCCACCCCACCCCCGCTGCCAATCCTCAACAGAAATGCTCACAACAATGAAAACCTCAGACAGGAGAAAAAGCGCCGCCGGGCGCTGTCTTGCTCCGGCTGTGGTTTGGGGAGCACTTTTTTCAGTGCCATTGTAACTTTGAAGAGCCACTAAGTGAACTGTTGTAAGTTGAGGACTACCTGTGCTTTATCACTTTTTTCCTTTTTTTTTTTTTGGTCATCAAGTTTTTGACACTTTGCTATGGGACTGGTGGTATACGGATGTTGCCATATCCTAAAAGTGGTACAATGGGTGAAAAGGTTGAAAAGCTCTGCTTTAGAGTTCACAAGGTTAATACTGTATGGAACAAAACTGACTGAATCTGGATGTTCTGCTTTGGATACCACGAAGCCTCTTCCCATAAGGTAACAATGCAGTTGAACATATGACTCAGAACTCTTGGTTATAAAAGTGTACAAAAAAAGTCAATGTGGTGCTTATATGATAAAGTACGCTTAAGAGTATTATAGGAATATCATATTATTTAGAATATCGTTTCATCATTGCATGATTATATTAAAAATAGTGTCTTATAATCAAAGCAGTCAAAATCGAGATCTGCCTTCATTCTGTTGCTTCTTTTCCTCCTTCCATTTTGTATATCAGTATTGCCAAGTGATAAACTTGAGACAAATTTAAATGGATATTCTTCTAGTCAGGCTACTAAAATTTCTTATCTTTTCTATTGAAATAGATTAACAATGTGTCTTCTGTGTCTTCACAGACAGTGCATTTTATGTAAATGCAGAACTGTCTAATCCTTGCTTTATCCTGTTCTGTGGCAAACATTGGAAAGCTAATCTATATATTCTAAAAAGGCAAACACAAAAAAAATGGTAAAAAAGGAGGTTGCTTCTCCCTCAGGACAGGATCACTTGGTGTACTCTGGAACTTGCACTGCTATGTAAAGTGCATTTTAGTATTTTGATCAGAACTAGTAAACCTTCCACCATAAAGAACTTCCAATGTTTATGTTGTCCCAACTTTGGGATACATTTTATTGTAATTTTAGATTTCTTTTCTTTTGAATGTCTGTTGGGCCCATAAATATATTCCAACTATTCAGTAGCAGCTATTTTGCAATTGACTGATGGACATGAAAGGTGTGGAAAGAAAAAGCAATAATATCCAGGAATATCAGTAGCTCAGATTTAGTGGGATTTGGGCATTCTCTTCTCAGTTGCAGGTTCCTAAACAGTTATTTCAGGCTAGTTTTGCAACAGTCATCCATTATAAAAATACTTCACCATGCAGTGAGAAGGCTGTTCTATAAGAAATATTTCCTCTTCTCTTCCCAAACTCTGAATATGGCAAATACTTACTTTGGATCCTGGTAGAGTATTAAAAAAAAAAAAAAGCAAGACAGTCCATAGTACTGTTTGGGTTGAATTAATTGAAATGGAGGTAATATTTGCGGTGGAAGAAATTAATTTATTTGTGGTCCTGGCATTTAGGCAAATAGTGCTTATGCTATATTTGATATTGGTGGAAGACATTATGCATGTGATTGTATTCATATGTATAAGTCATGTATTCAGTATGTGACTCATTTCTTGGGGCATAAGTTATATGATATGTAGTCATGTGACACCCCTACAAAATCAGTATATTTGTGTTATAAACTTACATGAACTTGAGCACACATTGTCTAATGCATCCGCTGGCAGAGACAAGATATATCCTTTGAGGGTAGGGAAGGGAGGAAATTGTAAACCATGGGACCAAAAAAAAAATACATTCCAAGAACAACAATACAGCTACAACACTTAAACATATCTAATTTGAGAACAAAAGGTGATCAATTCATAGTTAAGTCTGAATGGAAATTTTCTGAATATTCAAAAAAAGCTTCTGTTTAAAATTAGTTTTTGCAAAAGTTTATCAACTATAATTTGAACTTGGTTGAAACCTTATTAGAAGAATCAAATTAGTAAAAGTAGAAAAGGGTTAATCAAGAATGACAGTTCTTATGAATGTGTGGTTCTGTTTTTCACATCACTTGGTGTAAATATTATAGAGGTCTATACTCATTTTTGACATTGGCTCCTAGGCATGGCTTCTAGAATAAAGTGAAAGAAAGTAAAAGTTTGGTTGTTTCCAGCTGAATTCTTGAGCGTTTTAGGTATTTCCTTCTCTTGGTATTTAAAAATTGCCAATACAGAAGCAAATTGAGTGAATATTGATGAACTGTGATTGAAGTTTAGGCTAATATAAATCTGTTTAATAATATGACTACTATTCTGAAAGTTGTGAGTGGGAATGTCCATGCAGACTCGGAATGCATAAAATAATTATGTGCAAAAGCAAAAGAAAAAACTGGCTTGATTCCTTAGTTTTAGGTCTAGATTTTTCTATTTTATGGTGCATGGATTTTATTCTTTTCTTAGAGACAGCTGGTATGTGTAGGTACAGACTAAATGTTAAAGTTTTCTCAGTAGTATGTGGCCCATGTTGATTTTAAATATTGTGCTTATAGTGATACATTTATATTGTAGGTTAGTGGTAAAACTAGTTTTTCTGCAAATTGTTCTGAAGCTAGAATGAGCTATGCAACTTTTGAGAAAGTAACAGTTGCTAAGACTTAAAAATTAGTTCATTGGAATTCTACTTGTTCAATATTTTTGACTGATTAAATGGTAACCTTTTAAAAGATAAATGGAAGTACCATGATGAATTTATGGAAATTGAATAGATTCAAAATAAGCACTATAGAAACAGTAGATTACAACTAAAAAACAAACAGCAATTCACCCAACTAGAGCCACTTTGGTATAGGCCAGGGGTAGGCAACCTTGGCTCTTTTATGACTGGCTCAGGAATTCTGGGAGTTGAAGTCCACAAGTCATAAAAGAGCTAAGGTTGCCTACCCCTGGTATAGGCCTAGAAACCAATTGGGGGTTTTTTGGTGGTTTTAGACCAATTTTCTCAGCCTAACCCACCTCTCAGGGTTGTTGTGGGAAAAATAGGAGGAAGGACATTATTTACACTGCCTTCAGTTACTTATAAAGTAATAAAGATAGGACAAAAATCAAATAAAATGGGAGAAAATATATAGAGGCTATTATAAGCATTTTAACTGTATTTTGTAGTAATATATACTTAATATTTTACTATATAGACATGGAGATACATGCTGATAGATTATAAAAAGCAATATACTACATATTTATCTTATAAAAGGAAATCAGTGTTTCTTTAATAATGGCTACATAGATCAACTTGTTCTAAATATGTTATCAAGATTATTTGAAAAAATAATGCAACTAAAACAGACAGCTTGAAAGTTAGTATTTCAGTGGTGTTTCAATTTTTTTTTTTTTGCAAATATTTTTAGGTAGTGTTACTCTGTACAGAAATCTAATGGGACAAAAATTCCAAGTATTTTTTTTTTTAGGAGGTGCCTAATTTGATAAAATTTCAAATTTGAATAGAATGTTATGGATGGAAAATCTGGTATGGTTTCTTAGTGGCATGGTACCAGCTTTTGTAATGAACTGAAGGAAAAGAATGGCCTGTTTTATGTGTAAATGATAAGCTGGATGTTTTAAACATGGTTTGCTAAACAGGCCATAGTGGCTTAGTCACATACCATAAACCATAATGTGTGGGTTTGCAAACCACACTAAGATAGAAACAAGGAACCACATTATAATAATAATTTAGGTTAGATTTTTATAAATAATATATAGTTGCTGTTAGAATTGTGTGTTAGTAACTAAACTCTGCAGTACAGTGTACTAATCTATGTTATCTATGCAGTAGAAATTAAATCTATTGACATCAATATTTATTTCTGTTTTCTTTTTTTAAAAATGGAAGCTTAAAAGATTCATATCCCTGTGATATCACTGGCTGTTTCTCTGGGGGAAGAGGGAGTTAAATGTAAAATAGGTGTTTTTATAAGATGAACAAATCATGCTACTGAGAATTGGCGCATTTGCAAATGTTCCATAGTAAATTCTGGGATCAAGTGTAAAAGATACTTCATGGACTGTGGGTTGAAGATTAGCCATTAACGAGGTGTAGCCGCTGTTCACACTTTGGTTCTTCAAAAAGCCACATGTGTACAGAACTAGTGTGTGGCTCCTGTGTAAACCCCCACTCCACTTCTAAGCCTCCTTTTCTTCCTAGAAGAGATAAAAAAGTTAATTTTGAGGAATTATTCTCTATAACGTGATTAGTGTTGTTGGTTGTTGTTATGAAAAGCTGCTAATAAATGCTAGGGCAAAAGGAAGAAAGAAGAAATGTCCTGTTTGTCTTTGAACAAAGAAGTGAGTTTCTATGAGAATGTCATTGTCTCTTCATCTTTAGAGGAAGATTGGATATCTAGTCAAAGCCCCTTAGAATGACTCTCCAAATTAGCATCCAGAATGAGTTCTGGAGATTCTTCAGCATTGCTTAAAAAGATACTATGAATAGCAAAGCAGGCCTTGCATAATGTCAGTTGCCTGTCGCCCCATAGATATTGCTGAATATGCACATTAGTCCCAACTAGCATGGTCATGGCTGAGGAATGCTGGGAATTGTAGTCCAGCAATAACTAGAGTGCCACAGGTTCGCCATCCCCCATTTCATATTGTTTGCAGCCTAAAGCAAGTATTTCTGTGTCTCAAGTTTCAGTTGGGAAGTTTGAGTTATTGCAGTGCCAGGTCAAAACTTAGAAAGGGATGTGAGGTCAAAATTAAGCAATGGAAATGCAGCTTGTTCTGTACAGAAGGATGTAATGTTCAGAAATGAGTTCTGTTCCTTTTAAAATATTGCACACCTAGCAGCTCTGAAATGAGATTACATTAAATGAAATTGTGAACTAGGTAGCTTTCCAATGTTTTTGTAGTTGAAATTGCCAGACTCTTGGTATTTTCAAAATGTTTTGTAAAGTAGCTTTTTGTATCAAAAAAATTCTTATTTATAGAACTGTGAAGAATAAATCTAATTATTTTCAATCTTCAATATCCAACGGGATGTAGTTTGACAAAACTGAATTTTATAAGGCATTCTGTCTCCACCCCCACCCCCATTTCCTCTTTCTTTTTTTCCAAAATCTTACCAAACAGATAGCAGATTAAAATATGTCATAGAAATACAAGAAAAACAGTTTTAAGGGCCTGATGTGAATAGTTTCTAAGATGGAGTCTGTATATACAATTATATTGTAGCATAAAAATCCTATGTAGAGAATTGAGAATAATAAATCTCTACTGCAAAAGAGTCAATGTTTTATTTGCAAATATCAGGAACTGAATTAACTTGAAAGGAACTTGGTTTTAGGCTAGATTAGGAAACTGAAAAGAATGGTGTACTTTGGTCTGCCTTTTATCTGAACATTGAAACACAAAAACAGAAATTACTATTGCCTTTCTTATTATACTGATATTTTTCAGTAGTATTGTATATAAAATGCCTTTTATCATAGTTGATGATGGTTTTATTTGAAGTTAGGCAGGATAAACATAAATGTCCAAAGACAAGCCAAATTGGTAATATATGAAGCAGAGGGAGCAGGTATTTAAGGAAAACTATATAAAAGAGAATCTTTAGCATATATAAAATTGTAAAGAATGTAAAAAAATGATTGCTCACAAATTTAGTTGGGCTGTTCACTAATTAGAAAAAAAAGAATTAAACTTAGGTTCTCATCCCAGCTCCATATTTATCTGATGTCCCATTTGTCCATTGAAATAGAAACCCACAGCCCCACAATTTAAAAGGATTAGTGTAATTTTGGGCCCCAGAAACACTGGCTTTTTTGGCCTGGCTTTTTATTTGGATGAATTGCTCTGTGATCTCCAATGCTTAGTAAATATAATATATATCTAAAATCTAAACTGATAGGTTTATATAGCATATAATATTTTTTTGAAGATTTAAGCATTTAGGATTGTGATTCCTAGCTTTACAAAACTCAGCAGCAGTGAATCAACTTTAAAATATTAAAAAGAGAAGGAGGTAGACGGCTAAACACAAATTTAACCTTGGGTAGTTTATCCCTAATTCTAGATATATAATACTGCATTTAATGGCATTCAAGATGAAGTCCTAAACCTTACCCTCAAAATGGGGGTAGAAATTAGAATATAACTGAATTGTGTGATTTGGAGAAGGCAGGGTTAGTTTGTATGAAGTTGTAACAGTCTTCATTGGCAATGGTCAATAAGATGAGGAAGGAAAATAATTACTAATCAGGATTAAGCAATCCATTCCCCTGCATATATATTTTTCGGTATCACTTCCACAATTGTCTGTCATTATATCTGTTGGTGGAGGCTGATAAGGGTTGAAGTCCAAAACTTCTGCAGAGAATCAGATTGCCTATCTCTGTGATTAAGGCTGATACTTATCAAAATGCATGAACACAGCTGGAACTGGATACAGAAGAATTATTGACATAAGCACTATTTTGAAAAACCAAAAGAAACTCTCAAGTCATAGCTATTTGAAATGTTATTTAACATAGAATGAATGTATTTTTTGTTATCAGAACAGTTACAGAGGTTTTTTTTAAAAGAAATAGGAGCACATAATATGATAGTTTTAAAGTCATGCCATTAAAAAAAATCATAGCTGCACAATTTCATATTGTCTAAAATCTAACTTGGAAAAAAAACAGATTTTCCCCATTCTTTTCCCTGCTACTTTCTACCCTGTTGCCATTGTCCATTACAAATTTGATACTGGAGTTAAATTGCCCAAGCAAGTTTGTCATTTTAGGGTGATACACATGGATATCTGCAATAGTCCGAAAAGCATTGGACATACAAGTCAGCTTCTTAAAAATCTTTGCTTTTCTTTTTCTAAAAAAAAGCCTACACTTTTTTGCCATTATAACAGTGTATTTTTAAAAAAGACGTGTAATTTGCTTGCCCTTTCTGAAGAGAGATTGATTGCTGCAGTGGCTGAGACAGACTTTGGTATCTTTATTTCTCTGAGCACTAAAATATATTATGTATATTTTAAAAATCTGCTGAATTCATGCAGATCATAGAATATAAATGTTCTAAACACAAAGTTGATTCCTGAAAATGCAAAAATATGTTGAATTGCAGCATAGTCTCGGTTGTCAATAGAGTCTGATAAAGCTTGCCTTCAGAAGTTGTGGGTGTTTCATCACTTAAGGTTTTTAAGAGACTGGAGAGCCGTTTGTCTGAAATGGTATAGGGCAGGGGTCGGCAACCTTAAAGACGCAAAGAGCCATTTGGACCCATTTCCCAGAGAAAATTTAAAAAAACAGGAGCCACAAAACCCTGCTGCTTACTCCCCTCCCGCACGGAGTGCCCCGCCACCACTGCTTCCACCCCCCTGATGGAGCGCTCCACCGCTGCAGCTGCTTCCCCCCAGGATGGAGCGCTTTGCCGCTGCTTCCCCCAGTGGTGAAAGTGGAGTTTGGGAGACAGCAGCAGGGCGTAGCCCAGGTGTGGCCCAGCAGCAGCAGCAAAGCTCGTCCTCGACACTCAAGCGGCCACCAGTGGCTTGAGTGCCTCTGCTCCATCCAAGTTGAAGAAAGTGAAGGCGCAGCAGCGGGATTGCTCTCAATAAGTCGGGCGCACAAAGAGTGAGCAGCGCACCCGGCTCTTATTGTTTGAGAGCAATCCTGCTGCTGCACTTTTGCTTTCTTCATCTCGGACGGAGCAGACCCATCCAAGCCGCTGGTAGCCATTTGAGTGGGGAGGACAACGAGGAGAAGAGCGTGAGGGCGGCTGGCCAGGTGAGTATAGGCCAGGCGATGGTGGCTGGCTGGTTGGGGAGGAGGGAATCATGGCCGCTCTGGGGGCCTCTGCCAAGCCTCATGGCAGTGGCATTGGCAGCCCCCCCAACCTGGCCCATTTCCCTGGCTCGGTACAAGTTGCTTGGCAAAAATCCCACGTTCCCAATCGGACCCACGTGACACCTTCTTTCCAGCTCCACTGCGGTCCTCCGTCATTTCCTCTGCCACCGCGTGCAGTCCCACAAACAAAAGACGTTTGTGGGCAGTCCCACAAACAAAAGACGTTTGTGGGCAGTCCTACAAACAAAAGAAGTGGGAATAAAAAAGTTCAATCAATCAATTCCAACTTCGCAAGATCTTTTTTTTTCTGTGAGAAGTTGCAATTGATTGATTGAACTTTTTTAGTCCCACTTCTTTTCTTTGTGAGACTGCACACGGTGGCGGAGGACTGGGAGCCACAGTATAGGGATGAAAGAGCTGCATGCGGCTTCGGAACCACGGGTTGCCGACCCCTGGTATAGGGTCTCCTGCCTGAGCAGAGGGTTGGACTAGAGGACCTCCAAGTTCCCTTCCAACTATTCTGATTTGATAGACTGAAGTTTTACCTCTACATAAAAAGCTTAGCTCCTGCTCCTAAAGGATTTGTGAGAAGTGTGTGAGAGAGGCAGTAAGGCTACTTATATCTTGGACTTTAGAAATACACCTTTTTAATATAATTGTCATCTGTCCTTGTTAAAATGTTTCAGTCTTAATGTTGAGATATTAATAGATGTATGTTTATATATAGTAAATTTGAAAGCAGTGATTTGATTTTAAGGGGCTTAATTTTATATTGATTTTTTAAAAACCACATAACACATGCTTCTTAAACTTCCTGAAGTTTACTAGTACTCCATTTGAAAAAAAAATATTTGTTAAAGGTCTGTGGTGAAATTGTATATTAGAATGAAATGCACATTGAGTACTTTGGATGCTAATTTTGTAGTAATTAAAAGCTTTGGATTTCAGACCACTCAGAATTTGTGTTGTGCTTATACATTTGGTAGGATTATCTTGGATTGCAGAGGAGTAACTTTAAACCCTTACAATACCCATTGATCTGTCTATCACAAAAAACTCTAATTGTGTAACACACACACACACACACAGAGAGAGAGGGGGGCACATATGGGACTAAAAGCTAAGAAAATGTTAGGCCTCAAAAGATAACATTTCTAATGTTTAACACAATGCTTTTGCTAATACAGATAGATTGTTCAAGAATTAGTCTAGTGATCAAAGGATCAGGCCTGTTTATGTACTGTATTTACAATAATTGCTTTTACCATGATGTTACTGAATAAACCATAGTTGGTTAAGAGATTGTACTGCAGTACACAATAAACTGCTTTGCAAATGATAAAAGACTGGGTTCATACACTGCACTAATTGAATATAAATGTAAATGAATCAAATCTTATGGTTTACTGCACTATATATTGTATTTTCAACGATCAGGTGTAGAGAAACCAAATTTATCTTAAATCAGCTTTAAGGTTTACTAACTAGCTTCGTACCAGTCTGTTAGCATAAACTTTTTTAATGTGTTACTTTAAAGGCAAAATGATGGCATAGAGTGGGAATATTAAATAAATATATCCTACTTTGAGGCCTTTGGAAGAAAAGGGTCAGAATCACATGGTTTTAAAAGTAATAAAGGATAAAATCTTGGTTATCACTGATGAGAAAGAAATACCTATAGAAGGAATTTGTGCTGCAAAAAGGAGGGGAATAAATGTATTTGGGAATCTTCCAGATCTTGGATTTCAGCTACCAGAATTCCCAGCCAATATCAGGGTAACAGAGACTGTTTGGAGTTGAAGTTCACCAATTGGGAAGATGCCAAGATCTGAGAAGGCTATAGTAGACCAGCGTGGGTCAGGATATTGATAGCAGATATTTTGGTTCTTCTGCCACATTAGCTGGTATTGGTAATTTACTGTAGTAAATCAACCTATCTTCTCAAGATGGACATTTGGAAATAACTAGTAGTTCCCATTTGGAAAATAGCCCAAATATTGCAACTTACTTGTTAAACCATCTTCTTTTATAGTAGTATCTTGTAATTTGTAATGTTGCAAAAGAGGATTATGATCAGAAGCAGGTAATACATAATCAGTGTAGTCTTTCTGCGGGACTTGGGTTTGGCTAGTCTAAAGAAAAGATGAAATAGGGGAGACATGATAGCAGTATTCCAGTATCTGAGGGGCTGCCACAAGGAAGAGGGGGTCACATTGTTCACCAGAGGGAAGGATGAGAAACAATGGCTGGAAACTGATCAAAGATAGAAGCAACCTGGAATTAAGGAGAAACTTCCTGACAGTGAGGACAATCAACCAGTGGAACAGCTTGCCTCCAGAAATCGTTGGCGCTCCATCACTGGAGATTTTTAAGAAGAGACTAAACAATCACCTGTCTGAGGTTCTGCTTGAGCAGGGGGCTGGACTAGAAGACCTCCACGGTCCCTTCCAGCTCTTTCTATTCTATTCTTCCACGTGGCATTCTAGTCCCCAATTTTTTTTACAAAAGCCACTTTAAATTGTTTGGGACAATTGTGTGATTCTAGTACCCCTGGGAGTACCCCAAGATCCTTGAAATCAAAATTATTTGCCAGATATTGAAGATATTTGTAAAAAATTAAGAGTGTCATTCTTTTTTTAAAAAAAAATCTCATAAAAATACATGTTTTTTTTCATGAAAATAATGGATTTAATATTGTTATTTTTACAGGATTCAATAACTATTCTATGAATGAATCCATTTTAATTTTAGTATGGTAAGAAGCAAAGCCAATACAAGCAAAGGTTTTCTATTTTTAAAGGCGGAAAGGGGTCCTCCATAACTTTTAAAAGTGGGAAGGTGTCCTGAGACCAACAGATTAAAGAGACGTTAGTTTAAGAAATACATGTGTATCTGAATGGATGTCTACAGATCAATATCTCTATTATGTACATCTCTCTGTATTGATTGTGCCTAATAACAGGTAAAATCAAATCAAAGTAGAGTACTTAATGTGATTCAGATTCAATAATACTTTTCACTTGGTTGCTATCTGCATTTGTCTTTGTACTCCTATCTTGACTATGCCAAATGACATGTAGATTAAAATCAAAGGAAAGATGCATATAATACTTGTAATTGGATCAGATTTATTTGCCTTTAGGAAAACATTTTCCCCAAAATAAATCTCTTTTTACTTAAGGTGTCTGGACCATAAGCACTACAAAAAGAGGAAAAAATAATCTTTGAAAATATGAAGTCCTATGTTGGTGATTTTCATTACACTAAATTATTATTTAGCATTTTGGTAAATGTTACACTAATTCAGCGTATTTGTACATTCATATTGCTTAGATCTCATCCATCCCTCCACCAGTAAATTTGTGTTTCGGTAATTGATACACTTGTTCAGAGACAATAAATATCAAATATTTTAGCCATGCTTGTTTATCTCCCACATAAGCTTCATATTCAAGTTATTATTTTTAATGGGCAAAAATCTTATTCATATTTAGTTGCTATATAAAACCAATTGTTTTAAAACTAAGACTTAGTTTTTAAGTATTCAGAGGGGCATAAACAAGCTTTCCTAATGGCTGGCATTTGAAGTGGCCCCATGATTTCAAAATGGCTGCCCATTGGGTGTTAAATGGTAGCAGATACTGCTTACTGTCATGAGGAAATATTTTTTTCTTTTCTTTTTTTAAGATAATGCTATTAGATTTCTTTTAAACTTGTTAAAAACTAACACATTTTATATTATAAAGAAATATTTAAATAAGCCTTTACAAATGGTTCAGTATGTTCTGGGACATAAGGGCTTGCATAAAACAACTTCTTAAATGGTTTTGTAATAAGAGAATACTATTCCTAAAAAAATTGTATTTCCCATACTTTTTTTAGGATAATAATGTGGACTTCTAGGATTCTGCAAGTGGAATGGCTGAATAATTGTCCTGTTTCTTTCACTGAGGCAGTTTCTTCTTTATGACAGAGTGCTGAAGATAATGTTCTACAGTAACTCCCTAAGGCAGTTTCCTTGCAGAGATTAGTAACTTCCTTTGATAATTGCATCATTTTTAAGATAAATATTTAGTAAAATCTGAATGCGTAGCTGGATTGCACATCTTGAAACTTAGATTACATTGGAGCATTTGTTAAAAGTGTTGGGAAACTGTTGATCACATTGTATATTTGTGTCAAAAGAATACAGAAATTGTCTTCTGACTTCATTGCACTATATAAAGCATTGTGTTGAAGAAAGAACGCTTGATATCATAAAAGTATATAGTGTTTGGATTCAAACTATTGTATTGATTTATTTTGATTCCTAAATTAACATTAATTTGTTTTCAAATTCTCTTCGCATAGGTGGTGACATTCTTGGTGATTCTGAGCTACAGCAATTTTCTTCAAGCTTAAGAAGAAGAAGAAGAAAAAGCTCAAAGCATTAAATTCAGAGATGTGAACAGACCGGTTTTGCTGAAAGCCAAGTTACATAAACTGCAGAACAACATAAGCAATTCCACCTCTTTCATACAAGAGCTAGTAACATTTTTTATGAAATTATTTCTTTCTGGCAGAGGGTTAGCTACATCTACAGATGAGCAGAATATCCAATAACCCTCCCTTGAAGGAGTCATCAGGGCTCAAACATCTGCTACTAAACAACTGGGGAATTTCTGAAGTGGGCCTATTTCTTGCATAAAAACAGCTTGACACTTCTTGTTAAAACTGCCAAAGGAAATATGCCAACTCAGCCTCTTTTGGTGTACATGGATGGTCCAGAAGGTATAGCCAGTACTGTTGGTTCACGAATGGACAATAATGATGCCACTATGCCAGTAAAAGGAGCCAACACAATCTCCTATAAGAACTTGCAAGACAAGTTCTTAATGCAAAGTGAAGGATGTGTATCTTTAGACTGCATGTTTTGTGAACAGACTTTCAAGCATTCAGAAGATCTCGGTAAGCATGTCTTAACGCAGCATAGGCCGACACTTTGTGAACCAGCAGTTTTGCGTGTGGAAGCGGAGTATGTTAGCCATCTTGATAAAGGACAAGGGAGGATTGATTTGCCATCACTGGACGTAAATGAAAAGGATAGCCAAGACTTCAGCTGTGTGGTTTGTGGGCAAACATTTGATGAGGCTTTTGATGTTGAGGCCCACATGAGGAAGCATAAGGATTCTTTCACTTACTGGTGCAATGTATGTGGAAGGAGATTTAAGGAGCCCTGGTTCCTCAAAAATCACATGAGGACTCACACTGGGAAACCTGGCTCTCGCAGCAAGGCACTGCAAGGATCTGAGAGTCCGGTAATGATAAATGAGGTTGTTCAGGACCAAGTGACAGAAAGTGTAACATCCCCTTATAAAATCTGCATGGTGTGTGGCTTTCTATTTCACAATAAGGAAAGCTTAATTGAGCACAGCAAAGTACATACCAAAGATTCTCTAGCCAACAGTAATGGCTCTCCATCAGAAGGGGATGGTAAAGAAAGTAGGACACCCAGAGAAGAATTTCTGCAATTTTTAAACCTAAAGCCACTTTCACCTCCTAATAACAACAAACAGAAAAAGCCCGTGAAATGGATTGCTGAGTTGGATCCGTTCAGTACCTATCAGGCATGGCAGCTGGCTACTAAAGGTAAAATTGCTATTGGCCACGGGCAAACAAAAGATGCTGGCCAAGAGGGAAGCACAGACAATGATGACTCATCTTCGGATAAAGAAGAACTTGGGGAGATTTGGAACGCGAGCAAAGCAAACCAGACTGAAAGCACTGGGAAGACCAAGGGAAGCAGAGGTGGAAGTTACACAGGGATTGGTAACATGCCACAAGACAAATTCAAATATCCTTGCCGCAAAGTGCCTTCATTGCATATGTCCCAGAACAAAGGCAAGCCTACCCATTGTTCAGAGTGTAACAAAGCCTTTCGAACTTACCACCAACTCGTCCTTCACTCCAGAGTCCATAAGAAAGAACGGAAGAATGATATAGAGAGCGGCTGTGAGGAAGGGAAGCAGCTGAGGACATGCCTTCCTCACCCTGGGACCCTGGATGAGAACGGAGCCGAACGACTGGAGGGGGTGTCTGAAGATGGCTCTGAGGATGGGATAATAGAGACTTCAGGTAAGACCGTTTAGGAACCGTTCACAATAAAAATGTAGTTTCTTCATTTAGTTCTTAATACGGTGTCCGTATTAAAGGTAATGTGGAGGGGAGAGACGGTTTTGTTGATGCTTTCCAAGGAATATTATCACAGCATTATCATACGCTATTTTTAAGTCATGGCATAATTTGCATCTACACCAAAGGAAAAGACGCTTGCATAATCTTAAAATGCATAGCATATTTCATATACATATTATGACATTGGTGTGTAGAATTGTATAAAAATATAGTGTAATGGAGGATTGGACAGATGGATATTTTCATTCCTTTAATGTTAGACATTTTAAAAAAAATTTCACCACAGCTGAGTTTACTCAACTAAAGATACTGGTAATTCTCAACTTACGACCACAATTGAGCCCAAAATTTCTGTTGCTAATTGAGACATTTGTTAAGTAAATTTTGCCCCATTTTACGATCTTTCTTGCCACATTTGTTAAGTTGGTAACAGTTGTTAAGTGAATCTGGCTCCCCCATTGACTTTGCTGTCAGAAGGTTGCAAAAGGTGATAACATGACCCCAGGACACTGCAACCGGTTTAAATCCATGCTAGTTGCCAGTTTTCCAAATTTTGTTCACGTGACTACGGGATGCTGCAGTGGTTATAAGTGTGAAAAATGATCATAAAGTTATTTTTTTCAGCATCATTATAACTTCAAATGATCACTAAATAAATGGTTGTAAATTGAGGACTACCTGTACTCTTGCTTTGTGCTTTGGAGAAATTGGCAGAAATTTTGAGATAGCTACATAGGTCCTTTTTATATAAAACAACCAGTATCAGGTTTGCGCTCACCACTTCAATGCAGTTACAGCTGGAAACAATCTTAAATGAACATAATACGGTGTCTACTGCCCTCTAGTGATAAACCTTGAGTGCTGCACGCAAATTAGATTGGGCAAAATATTTCACCTTTCATAAATTTGATGATTTGGTGATTTTGTATTGAGATTTGGGCAGCTCACACTATAAAATACTGCACAAATACTATAAGATAAATAAAAATGTAGTAACTGAAGAAATAAATACTTGTCTCCAGTAGAATCCAGTAGAATCTGATAGGATTCTAATTTAGAAGGATTCTTTCCTAAAATTAAGTAGCATTAATTCTCTTTTAAATAATGCAGGATTTACATAAGGCAGTAAGATGTGAAGTTGCCAATTATAAATAAGGCAGTAAGATACGAGGTTGCCAATTATAAAAAACTAAACATATATTTTACAATGAAGTTTTCTAATGAATGAAAACGTGGCTGCAGCATGGTTTTTAAAAACGACTGCTTGCTTCAGCTTGAAGAATGGCTCTTGGAAGCTTAAATTTCCCACTTGGAATTACAGCTAAGTGTTACACAAGCCTACTCTCTGCCCATGTTTCCCACCCACTTAAAATTCTTCCTAATACATAATGTTATCTGTTGTTATCCTGTTATCTGCTTTTCAGATTAAATCCTACAGAGTGTAAACTCCCAAATTGTGTTCGCTGGGAGGGGCCTTTATGCAACCTGAAAAAGTGATCCACTGACTACTTAGTAGTTGCATAGAAGGCTGTACTTTTGTGAGTTGTTTCTGCAGTCTGCGTGCCAAATGCCTCTGCATACTTTCTAAGATGTTGTGTACTTGTGCGTCCATGTGAGAAAAAGAACTTGCAAAAAAATATTTCTGTCTCTTGTGCCCAGATGTCGTTTTTTTTAATGCCCCAATTGTTTTAAATGTAATGGTGCTGTATGTAGGGGTGAAAATCTCTCAGTCCACCAATGTCTTTTTTGCTGCCTAGAGGGCATTTCCCATCTAAAATGGTTGTTGTACTACTTAAACAGGTTTAAAATAACAGATGAGATAGTTTAAAACATTTCAGGTGGAAATAATTTTTTAAAAAGAAAAAAAATCATTCCATAGTAAAATTAAATTTTACTTTGAAATTTTAGCTCTGTAGTTTTAACATAGAAAAAACAATTGATGTATTGGGGGGAAATTAATAAATACTTAATGAATATCAAAGACAAAGAACTGAAGGAAAGGCATGGGAATAGTCTTTCTGCTTTTTGTGGCAGTCCGTCCGTTAACTCAAAACTACTTCACAAGGACCAGATATTATAGGTATTCCTCGACTTATGACCACAATTGAGCCCAAAATTTCTGTTGCTAAGTAAAACATTTGTTAAGTGAATTTTGACTTATTTTACGACTTTTCTTGCTGCAGTTAAGTGAATCACTGCAGATGTGAATGACACGGTTGTTAAGTGAATCTGGCTTCCCCACTGACTTGTCAGAAGGTCACAAAAGGGGGATCACATGACCCTGGAACACTGCAGCCGTCATAAATAGGAGTCAGTTGCCAAGCGTCTGAATTTTGGTCACATGACCATGGGGATGTAGCAATGGTCATAAGTGTGAAAAACAGTTATAGCTCACTTTTTTCAGTGCCATTATAACATTGAGCAGTCACTAAACGAACTACTATAAGTCGAGGATTACCAGTACTGCGGACTTGTATGATCGTCTTTAAGATGCAGTGTATGCAAAAGAGACCTAAGAATATTTTTGACCTAGAACAACTTTAAAAGGAAGAGTGGGGAAAACATCCAAAAAGAGGAATAGAAAGGTTATTAGCTGGCCAGAGGAAAGATTTGGAAGCTGCTATTTCTAGCAAAAATGGTGTTACAAAGTAATGACAGAGTTTTCAAACTTTTGCACAACATATTCATAATTTTTTTAAAAAAAATCTGTAAACCACTGTATTATTAGCATATGTGTTTCAAGAAGAATATTATGTTGAGTAACATCTTGTAGAGGCTATGCCATTTTACGCTCTTCCTGCAATCCATTGAAACAGTTTGACCAGGAATAACTAAAACTTTTACACACAATTATATCTCACTGCCATAATTAAAATCTGTTCCTTGATGGAATATTTTTGTGTGATAGCATTGAATTGAGAATGGAATGGAATGGGAATGGGAATAGAATAACTTTGTCACTTTAAATGTACAGTAATCAGCATACATTAAAATGAAATTTCGTTGCATTCAGCTCTCAAAGGCTTGCAGGAAGATGGTGGATTAGATGTACAAAATACACTGAGCAAGTGTGAGTAATATGAATGAGATATTGATAAAATCATGTATTTGAGAAAGAAAGAATGTTCCTTCCTTCCTTCCCCTCCCTCCCTCCCCTCCCTCAGATGTCAATTCCAAACTCTGTAGGCCCCAAAAATATTAGAGTAAAATCTTTCTGGAAGATCAGGAGTATTGTATTCTTGGCAGATATCTTTGCAAAATAAGCCAAATCCTGTTATGTCTTATTTTTTCCCATTTTTTTTTATTTAACAATTTTGCAGCATACGGATATACAGATATAAATAGAGATACATGTTCATTTCCCTCTTTTAGGAAGTACATTAACAGTACTCTGCTTGTTTACTTACTATTTTTATCTTATTATTATAATCCTTTATTTAAAACAAAAGTATATTTTCAGAAAAGGTATCTACGAATGAACAAATTATTACAGAGGTTGCCCAATTACTACTCAATATGTCTGTTTTTTACAGTGTCCAGAATTGTGTTTCTTACTTTTCTTTTATTTTTATTTTTTCCCAATCTAAAGATAAAAATGAAGACGGGTTGGAAAGATCAAAAGTAAAAAACCTCGGAGCTACTAGAGAATGCAGCTACTGTGGAAAGTTTTTTCGTTCAAACTATTACCTCAATATTCATCTCAGAACTCATACAGGTAAAGAAAACTGGATTATGCTTTTGGTGAAGAATCAAAAGGAGAGCATTTTCACTAAAGTAAAAGGCAAACATGATTCAATTTTGATATTCATTGGAAAAATAGTTTGTTGCATGCTGATAAAATAGGGTAAATTTTCCTTGACGGTAGAGACCACCAAACCAAGGGAGTGGGTAAAAAAAGCTAAATAAATAAATAAAACTTTCCTAGAGTTATTGAGATCAGACTACTTTCCATGTAGATTTCTGGATAATGTTACAAAAATGGTTGGCTGTTGTCTCCTTCCTATCCTGCTATAAATCCCAAAATTGTGAGTCATCTCTTTAAAAATCTGGAAAAGCTCTTGGCTATCAAGGGATTTTTTTTTAAATACAAGAGTTAGCTTTTTAGCAGAGATTTTAAAAGAGCAATATTAAGGTTCCTGCTATTTGCTAATCTCACTTTATAGCCCACAGTTGATCTGCATTTGTTAGGATTGTAATCGGTGGTGGGAGGAAAGACTTCCATTACTTCTGATACCAAGAATATTGGCATATTTCTCAATTCCCCCCACCCACCCGTCAATCTTTTTGTTTGTTTCAATCAAACCTGTCTTACTGGTTGGATGATTTGGGGGGAAGTGGAGGAAAGAGTGAGTACTGTTCATGCCAACTTTAGCTTCTGGAGTAAAATAAGTCTAAGAATTCGAATTACTCTACAAATTGCTGTGATTAGCAATTGGGAGGCCTGAAGGTCTTCAAACATGCCTTGTATCTCCAGGAGACCGAGCAAGGTAAATATTAAGGATTTGCAGTACAGTGTTGGAAAAAGCCTCAGGCAGGCTAACAAATGAGTCCTACATGCGTATAAAGACAGAAGAAGAATTAAAGGTTTTAGGCACCACATGCAATATTACATGTCCTTACTTTTTTTTCTCTCTCTCTGGGCTAAGCAAACCATCCCTTTTAATATCTAAAAATGAAATCAAAGCCCAATTCCTAAGTGCAATTAATGAAACCATTATTCTGGCAAAATATTTGTTGTTCTAAGATGTTTAGTAGCAGTAAAGAAAAAGCATAGCATTTATTTCTGTTCTCTGGTGAATTAAAAGAAGGAAGTGGCAGTTTTCTGACTTTTGGCTCATTATTTTTGCAGGAGAAAAACCATACAAATGTGAATTTTGTGAATATGCAGCAGCGCAGAAAACCTCTTTGCGCTATCATTTAGAGAGGCATCACAAGGACAAACATACAGAAGCTTCAGCAGATTTGAAAAATGACAGTAAAGGGTTATTGCCTTCCCAGGAGGCAGGCTTCTTGTCAGGAAGCGGTCATGCTCCAGAAACCAAAAATCTGAAAAGGCTCCTTGAAGACGCCAAAGATGCCAAAGGAGTCTTCCCACCTGCAAAACAACAGAAAGAGGAGTTTTACCTTTTTTACAATGCGCCAAAAAATATAACTCAGGACACAAGCAAAAACTCCGTCTGTGATGGCTTGAAAGAGGGCGCATCTGTTTCAGTTTTAAAACGTGAAAAAAACACAGTGGAGCATCAGGCAAACAGTCTCGTGAACAGAACTGAAAAGAAGAACTCTGAGTTAACAAAAAATGTGTTTTATGCTGGCAGAACGAAGGCGGATTTAAGTGACATTACTGAAAACTCAAAATGCAGATTAACAGTTCAAGAAAAGCCCTTAAATTTATCTACCGCCTCTTCTCAGGATGCTCCAGTAATTCTTCATTCACGGTGTTCCTTAGCAACCAGCACCTGTCCCTTTTGTACTTTCCGGACGTTATACCCAGAAGTTCTCATCATGCATCAACGGTTGATGCATAAGTCTGCTAATAATCTCAATGCAGTTACTAAAAGTAGTATTAGAAATAAGGCCGCTCATAAAGCCAGACGTACAGGCTGCCCACCCTGTCTTTTGGGCAAGGATGTGCTACCGCTGCCTCTTAATTTTGGGAAAATCAAATCTTCCTTCCTCACGCAATCAAAATCTCAGCCTGTGGAGAAGGCGAGGCAGTGTCCCGCCCCACAGAGCAAAGGGCCTATTCTCTCAGGACAAAACTCCAGCAGCACGGCACCAAACAACTTGAAATCGGGCAAATCCCAAATGATTGGCATTCAGATTAATAACCGTAGACAACAGCAGGAAATGCACCAGAGCCCTAGTCGCACTTCAGCGCAAGATAAAGGGAAATCAAGGCTGTTGGCTTCTCATTTAGGAACAGGGAATAGCAGCACCAACAGCTCTTTGGAGAACCCTTTGACCAAAGCTGCTGGGTCAACTAGTCGAGAAGTAGAGTTTTTCAGTAACAGATCTGCTGGGAATAGATATGTGGGATTTGATGGACTGCCTTCTAAAAGATTTAGGCCTAATATCTTTGCCCTGGAACAGATCGACTCTGCTCGACATCGGACAGAGAGTGAAACTGCTAGATTACCTCTTTCAGGCAAATATTCAGGTCTGCTCCCTCAGGAATGTTCACACACCAAGCTTGCCTCTCTCCTGCCTTTCAAACAAGGGCTCATGAGCTCTGAAAGAGATGCTGTAAATCCAGTGACGGTTCTAAAACCATACGAAACGTATAACCCGGGTTCATTTGCCAGTTCCTGTGGATCGGGTAGCAACCACGTCCCCAGCTCTTCAAAAGAAGGTATATAGTTTCTTAGCTTTCGGCAATGAAAGATGGCAAAACAAAACATTCTTTAAAACAGAGAATACTTGCGAGTGAAGTTGGGAGATCAAACCAGAATTCCATCCAACCCTTGATGTACAGGTAGTCCTTGACTTAAAACAGTTTAGTAACCGATGGAAGTTACACATCACTAAAAAAGTGACTTACGACCGGTTTTCCTCACAATCCTTACAACATCACCATAGCCACACAGTAAAAATTCAGATGTTTGGCAACTGACTCATATTTATGACGGTTGCAGTGTCCCAGGGTCATGTGGTCACCTTTTGCAACCTTCTGATAAGCTAGGTCAGGGGTGGGGAACCTTGGCTCTTTTATGACTTGTGGACTTCAACTGCCAGAATTCCTGAGCCAGCCAGCTGTGTAATTAATTTAACAACTACAGTGATTCACTTAACAACTGTGGCAAAAAAGTTGTAAAATAAGGCAAAGCTCACTTAACACATGTCTCAGCAACGGAAATGTTGGGCTCAATTGGGTCGTAAGTCAAGGACTACCTGTATTTTTAGGATAGCCTCCAAACTAGTATTTGCTTCATCCTTGGTTTTCATATCTAGATAGCTGCCTGATACCAAGTTAGACACTGAGATTTTTAATTTCCACCACATTGGGTGATAGTTGTCTGTCCAGGGATTTGGGCAGAGACCTTGAACAGCCAAGGCATTAAACATCTGATGTAGTCCTTATCTTGTCCCACTGTGGGAATTTTTAATTGAGGTATGACCTTCTCTCTGTTATTTTTATTTACAACGCAGTAATCCCAGGAATAGGGTTGCTCAACATTTTGTTTGAGGGCTGCCCTGGGCCCTTGAGTGTAGGTTAAATTACATTTGATTTCTTCTTTATTCAAATTTTAGATATATTTAATATGATTGCTTCTTGTTTACTTCACAATCAGCTCTTCTGTCCCATTAAAACTTGCAGTTCGGTTGCAAATGTTGGTGGGGTTCAAGGACCTGAGGGCGAGGTCTGATGAAATACCTGAGGTCCCTGGGTGACTCTGGCGGTACACCCTACCACATGTGATTATGACTTTTCATATTCGATATGGGCTGTGAGGCAAAATTTAATTTGTCATTTTCCTTGAAAAGTTTTTTTTCCAACTTCCCAATCTATTCTGTAACAATTCCCAGTGATCTTTCATCTAAATATTCTTGAGATTGGCAGCTTAGTCCTAAATCCAGATAGGTGCTATGTTTATTAGGTGCTGTCCACAGAGAAAGTAAAATAATGCAGAATTGCTGAGTTTTGATACATCTTCTCATTCAAGCTAAACTGAGATGAGAGGGTAGAAAATTTATTTATTTATTTATTGGGTTTGTAGGAGGATAAGCGGGTACAAGTAACTCCTTTCCCCCTCCAAAAACATTACCCACAAAAATACAACGTAACAGTTTAAAAAAAACGATTGCTCTTAAATTTAGCTTGCCTGTATTAGTGGAGTTCTAAAACATGTACATAAAGTACAGTCTGATTCCATGTAAGTTAATGTTAACTGATTTTGTAACTGATTACAGATTGGACTTCAAACTTAGTGAATCTGTAAGTGCAAAAGGGGATTTGAGGAAACCAGTGTTCATTGACATGACACGCTCTGCAATGTCAAAGAATTTGTGTGAAGATTTTTGATTAAAAGGATTCAGATCGTATCCTCTGGATACTGAGTGTATGGTTCATCTGTTTTTAAGAATCTGATAGGATCTGAGTTAAAGCGTAAATTCTTGCCGTTCTTGTTTGGTGGTTTATGGCAGAGGCCTCCAACCTTTTGGGCACCAGGGACTGGTTCCACGGAGAGAGGTTTTTCCACGGACCAGAGGGGGGCGTGGTTTCGTGTGCTGCCTGCATCTTGCGGATGGGGCGTTGCTTGTTTATGTGGCCTGGTTTCTGGCATGCTGCGGCCTGGTGCCGGTCCATGGACCAAGGGTTGGGGACCCCTGGTTTATGGTGAACGTGCCAATGCCTATGAGAAGATTCTAGGAAGATGCACCTGTTGTTGCCCCTTCAGTTTTGGCTTGGGAGAATCATTAACCAATAATAGGGATGAAGGACAGTCCGAATGTGATTCCCTTAGCTTAATGTTTAGGCAGCCTAAATATTTACAATAGCTTCTATGTTAATTCTCTCCGAATGCCTCCCGAGTTTTAATATAATAAACGCTGTATTGGGATGAAAAGTTATTATGATTATGAAAGATAATAGAAACAACAGCTACTGGAAGGTTTTATTGATATTTCAGTTAAATGATAATGCTTAATCAGCTGTGTAATGCAAAGATACCTAGGTTTCACTATCATTCTTGAAAATGGGAGGGGGGAACTCATGAATATGTTACAGTTTTATACTTTCAAGTTTTATGAGGAGGCATAGCTTATTTCGATGGCTGAGAGAAATACATAAGACACGTTTATAGGGATCATGCACTTAATAGTCCTGTCTTAATTCGTGTTCCTTTGTTAATATATTGTAATGTTTGTTACTAGGAAAAAGACCAGTGTCATATCAACACCTATCTAATTCCTTGCTGCAAAAGCGAAGTTATGAGAACTTTATTGGCAATACCCATAACCGCCTGAATGATAAAAAAACATGATTTGGCTGCAACAGATGGTAAGGTACATTTGATGCATAAATATACATATTTTAGATTTCCAGTGCTAATTTGAAAGACCTGTGGGGTCCCTATGTCTTGCTGAATTTCAGCACCCCTCATCTTTTACCATAGCCATGTTGACTGGGTTCTCTGGGAGTTATGGTCCAGTAGCACTTGGAGGGTATCAGGTTCCCCCTCTTTAATGTAGAGGAATTTTCTTTAACGCAGTGCTCTGTGGATGTGTCAAGACTACAGGTTCCAATTCTCTTAACTATCATGTCCCTAAACATCTGGAAAATTAAAGGTTTAGTTTAAAGCAGGGGTAGTCAACCTTGGCTCTTTTATGACTCGTGGACTTCAACTCCCAGAATTCCTGAGCCAGCACAGCTGGCTCAGGAATTCTGGGAGTTGAAGTCCACGAGTCATAAAAGAGCCAAGGTTGACTACCCCTGCTTTAAAGTGTGTGTAATTTACCCCTGGATTCAAAGTAGTGTTCTAAAACTGTATTCCAAAGTACGGGTGAGCCAAGACAAAATTAAAGTTGATTTTACTTAAAGTTAATGAAATATTAATTAAACGCAGTTAATGATATCATACATTTAACACATTTCCCATACTGGCATTTTAAAAATTAGAGTTTGGTAGTGATCTTTGAAATATCTTAAGGTTTTCACGATTGAATTACGGGGACACAATTTCTTCCATCTCCTGTTTGGAAAATGTTAGAGGTTAACATATGTTAAGCAGTTCTCAAACTATTAAAATAAGCTTTACTTACAAATAAAAAGAACCTGTCCAGAAAAATATTATGCATTTCACTTTCTATCGTATAGGAATTTTAATGGAGGACTGGGAAATCTAACCCACTAAATGTTGCCGAACTACAATTCCCAGTATCCATCACTGTCTAATGCAGGGGTCCTCAACCTTGACAACTTTAAGACTTGTGGACTTCAACTCCCAGAATTCCTCAGCCAGCAAAGCTGGCTGAGGAATTCTGGGAGTTGAAGTCCACAAGTCTTAAAGTTGCCAAGGTTGAGGACCCCTGGTCTAATGCTTGCTATAGCTCCTGAGAGGATTGTTCATCTCCCAGTATATCTTACTGGGAGAAAAACGCAGAATCTAAATTAGGCTTCTGTTCAGATCTAGTTTGCTTCACTGAAAGAGCAGCCTTAAGAGCATTTAGCTAAAATATTTTCTTCCAAGTTTGTGGTTCTGCTGCCAAATAGCCAAAAAAGTCATAGGGATGCTCAGGAAATCAAAGCGTTATTCTGAGCCAATGTGATTGCTATCTTTTGAGGATAAGCAAATTTGTAGAAAACACAGTTTGGCATACAAATACTGCTGTGAACCATAGAAAGCTATTGCTGGATTCTTTGAGACAGACTAGTTTCAGGCTTAGATTTTCCAGTGATGAGACCTGTCATTT
This sequence comes from Protobothrops mucrosquamatus, assembly GCF_001527695.2. Lineage (NCBI taxonomy): Eukaryota > Metazoa > Chordata > Lepidosauria > Squamata > Viperidae > Protobothrops > Protobothrops mucrosquamatus. The sequence continues at coordinate 329,273 of NW_015386685.1, forward strand.
GGCCCTACCTTCAGTGGTTTGCTTTTTCCAAACTACAGGACAGCATTTTGATAAATCCTGGCAAAAATTGTTTTAATGTCTCAAACAGCGTTTGATTGTGGTATAATCCTCTAAAGGCAAGATATAACTCTTAACAAATAAATATAGAAAAAGAAAGAGCAATGATGCTGATTTATTTATTTAAAACTTTTATATGGCTGCCCATCTGATATCAAACTCAGGACAGCTCCCAATCAATAGTTAAAACAATGCTAGGAATAAAACAACACCTCTACATATACACCCTGTACCACATAATGGTGATGTGATGATATGAACTGAAAATTGGATTATTTTTTTGCTTCCCAAAAATATTACGCATTTAAGTTTCCAGAGTATGTGTGGTTCATGTCTTCCGTTTCACCATAAAGCAGTGGTTCTCAACCTTTTTAATGCCGCGACCCCAACCGGTCGTAAGTCGAGGACTAAACCGGTCGTAAGTCGAGGACTAAACCGGTCGTAAGTCAAGGACTACCCAACCGGTCGTAAGTCGAGGACTTTCCCTGCCCAGGAGCGCCGCGCATGCGTGGTTCCGCCCCCTGCGCCGGCCGAGGCGTAGCTGGCAAGCTGGTGGTCGGCCTGCTCCAAGATGGAGCAGGCCGACCACCAGCTGGCCCAGCCCAAGGGAGGTAAGGCACCCACTGGAAAAGGGGAAAAAAAATGGCGGACAAAAAAAATGGCGGACAGCATTGCTTGGTGACCCCCATGAAATGGTCGATCGACCCCAAATGGGGTCCCGACCCACAGGTTGAGAACCACTGCCATAAAGTAATGATATTTCTTCCTAAGATGGCTCTGAGGTTAAGGTTTGTAATTAGAACTTAGACTTAATTTCAGGGCCCCAGCAGGTACTGCTGGAAAATGCTGTTACTTTACAACAGACACATCACAGTTTCCACAAGCCAGTTTCCATTGCAACTTTAAATTACATAAAATGAAATCTGACCCCAAAGAATCATGCTTTTACCTAAACCTCAATACCATATTTCCTGCATTTTGTAGTAAATCTTTAGAAAGATCAGTGCCTTTACAAAATATAGAAACGATGCTAAAAATACTGTTTTTTTGGATCTGTTGTGAGTCGTTTGAAAAGAACCATTTTTCCTCTATTCCAGGTATGAAGACACAGATTTTGAATTACCTTACAGTTCATCTCTTGAGAATGATAGAATGACAAAAGCTACCAAACTAAGCTGTGATTTTATTGTGCACAGAGGAAAAACACTACAGTTGTGTAATGGAAGATTTGATCCTGTTTGGATGAAGCAATGTAAACGTTATTGTCCAAGACAGTGTTGTCCAAGTGTGTGTATCTTTTCCCAATCTTGAATAATATTTTTTTTCTTAGAAATACTGTAGACCAAATATTCAACTTAAATATATTTTTGCATATGTGAGTGCTGCTGATGTTGTGTGCAGTCCTTGCATCTCAGGTAAAGCTGTACATTCTGTTTCCCTCATTGAAATACAGAGAGGATTTTTGCCTAAATATTTTCAAGTTTTCTTTTCTTTAAAAAATATTTTTTGAAACAAAACCCCTTTATGTATTACTTATGTTCATTTTAAGCACCATTATTGCCTCTCAGATTATATCAGGAACATTTAGCACCAAACAAGACCATATTATCTTTGGAGACATCATACTTTCTCCAACTGAGTCTTGTTTTATTTTTCTTTTAACATCTCTTCCATAAGAGAATGAAATTAATTGATTGCACTCTTGGATAGTGTAGGGCAGAGGTCTCCAACCTTGACAACTTTAAGATTTGTAGACGTCAACTCCCAGAATTGGGTATTTCAGTTTACCCCTTTTCTTTTCTTAAATGCCATTTTCACCTCTACACATGCATCATTTTGCAAAAATGTATAGATGTAAATAAATTGTGTACATATGTCTAAGAGGGAACATAAGATTCCTCTCAAACACCAATGCCAACTATACCAACTCTTGCATACTTACTTGACAAACTGAAGGTTCAATCTGCCTTCCTCACATGACTTCATAGATGGAAGATTCCCACAGGTTGCTCATACAACTTGTCCCCCTCTCAAAGACTGTTTGCTTTGGATCAGGATAAAATTTTAGTTACATTGTGATGCACACAGGAGTTGCCTTGAATTGGATGCTCGTGTTCCCTTATAGAGATTCTGCAGTCACACTTCTCCATATAGCTACAAGTACTACTTGGGTCCCATTTGAAAATTCAGGGCATATGTCCAGCATTATTTATCAAAACCAAAATTGTGTGTATAAGGGTTCTTGTGAGGTAATTTTTGTCTGTATACACCTTGTAAGTTGTTTAGCCCAAAGTTGAGTGACAAATTTAACAAGGAAAGATTGCTTCTTGTTTTGTTTTAAAATCCTAGAGGGTTTTGTTTGTTTCAAACTGCACAGGACTGAAAATTGAATAGGAGAATTGTTTGCTGGCTGAAAAATTGAATTGTACATGTTGAAGCTGGATGTTCCAAGTATTTTGTAAAACCCTTAACAACAGCTTAAATGTTATTTTCTGTTTGACATACCCATGTTTCCAGAACAAAAATGGTTTCAGAAATATTTTTTGCACTGTTTGAATGTGTTTCCTATCAGATGTAAATTTGCAGAAGCTAGGTAGACATTCTTGGAAGTTTTCTTCACACCCAGCAAGCAACTTTGGAAGCGTTTTAATTTTCTGACTTCCTGTGTGTGAAAAAATTTATCTCTGTAAAACTGGCAATGGAATGAAAGTGCTGTGTATCAGGAAATTGTACAAAATTTACCCTTTTCCTGTTCATAAGCTGAGCCATATGTACATAAAATCTAGATTTGTTTTCCTAGTTTTGCACTTTTATAGCCTATTTTTGAAGATGAATACATTTGAAAGATGGCTGATCTATTTTTGCCTGAAGCTTCCATGAGTCTTGTCTCTTTTTTCCCCCCATTCTCTGTTTTTAAGTAATGGAGCTTAATAAAATGATAATTTAAAAAAAAGACCAGGACTGTATTTAATTACAGTTTTTAAAAGCATCTCTTGCTTTTTGTTGGTGCAGTCTTCTAGAAGCTTATAAGCACCCTTCTCAATTGAAGACAAAATTAAGAACAGAGGCCTTAAGTTTTCCCAGTCAGGGTTCCCAGTCCCGTTTCCCTTTTAAGCACAGGAATTACTGCAGCACAAGCTTTTTCCTGTCCTACTGTAAGTCCCTATGAAAAGCCCTGGCTGACTCTTGTTCTATTCTATATTGGAGTTGGATTGGGTTGCAGGAGGGAATAATACTACTTCCCTTCACACTTCTGATGTTACATTTGCAGCAACTTCTGCATATTGTGTGGACTTCAGCTCTTCACATACGCAACAGAATCCCACGGTGGCTTGGTCATTCTTTGAGCTCATCTATACATCTGGGGGATGTCCAGATGGAGGAAAGCTGCTGATGGGATATTGCAAAAGAGTCCTTAAGCATAGTCCACTAAACTTTTCTGGGCAGAGATGGGATACCAACCAGGTCAAAAGGAAAAGATGCTGCTTATTTGTAGTTATTTGTAAATTACAACATTGATCTCCAAAATAGGTTTTGCCCATCAGTATTAACTATGGGATACTACTGTGTGTTTCTTTCTTTTCTTTTTGGTAATAGTGATGAGAATGCTGGTACAATTGTTATATTTATTTCTTTCTACCATGATTTATAATTGTTAAATTCTTACATTGTTGAACTGTAGACACCATAAAAGTCATTTAATTTATGCTGCGTTTTCAATTTAGTGCAATTTGTTATATGTGATGTAAATACAAACGTGGTGAGAGGTTGGGTTTTTGTTTTTGTTTTGCAAATACTCTTGTCCTTTTTTGTGTCTTCTGAATATATATGAAAAGAACGAAACGGAGCATGTTCATAGTTATGAGTTGAGAAAGCTAGTGCCCTAGATGTATTTATTATTTCACATGGTTACAAAGGACATTTATTTCGTGTTTGTGTGTATGTATTGGGAGTGGAGTTTGAAAAAAACAATTGTGGCCCATGTGGAGGGCAAGGGGAGTCACATTGATGAAGGTAGCTTTAGAGTATTTAGGCTCTAAATGCATTGTAAGATGCCAGTTAGGTCCAGAAGAGACAGACTTTACACCGGGGTTAAGCAATTAATTTTCCTAAGGGACCACATGAGAAACTGGGACTGTTGTGGAGGGCTGAACCAATAGACTGAACTAATTTCCATGTGTTGAGGGAAGAAAGGAATGCAGAGTCTCACCTCAGCCCAACTGCCACTTTTCTGTCAGGTGCTGAAAAGTTCTCTTGCTGACTAAATAGGAATAGCACTTAGATTTATGTACCGCTGCACAGTGCTTTACAGCCCTCTCTAAGCAGTTTACAAATGTCAACAATCTGGGTCCTCATTTTACCAATCTCGGAAGGATGGAAGGCTGAGTCAATCTTGAGCCAGTGAGAATCGAACTGTTGGCAGGTTAGCCTGCAATACTGCATTCTAACCACTGCACCACCATGGCTCTAAAGGAGTGCACTCTTCTCCCGCCTCCTGTAGTGCACTTATTTATATTTTATTTTCCAACTTCCAATAGACCTCAAGTGAGCCAGACCGCTGGATGTGGCCACAGGGTCTGGTTTATGCTATGATGTTGCATTCATTTAACAAAAGCAACAAGATCCTGTGGACACCATCAGAAATGGAAGTTTTTCCTCAGGTCTGCTAGGAAAGATGTGTCTTTGCCAAGAAGCGATCATGTAAGAAGAACTTGTAGATTGTAGATTTTGCCTTAGTTCAGCCAGATCACTCAAAAGAAACAAAACATGCTGTATTTTGGCTTGCATGTTCTCCCATATGGTGTGCCTCAGCTATTTGGTTTAATAGTGTTTTTCAAACTTGTAAACTTTTAAGTTGTGCGGACTTCAGCTCCCCAAATTCCCTAGCCGTGCTATCCATGTTGGAAAACTTACCCAAGTTTGAAAAAACGGGTCATTAAATAAACTCTCATGTGCAAATAATATGTACTTGTAAATTAGATTTGAAGCTGGCTCGGAGGGAGTAGCGTCTGTACCACAGGAGCAGAACATGGAGTGATTACAGGAAAACCTTTTGTACCTCTTAGCTAAAGACCTTTTAAGTGATTTGAAGATTTTTTTAATCATAAGCTTCTGTTGCACTTTGCAGTGATCCGGTTTTGCTACTTGCATACAGATTTGGGTTTAAATAAAAGCAGTAGATGGTTACCTTGAAATAATATTTAATACAGTAGAGCCATTTTGGTATAGTTGGCCTAGAAACCAGGAGATTGTGAGTTCTAGTTCTGTCTTAGTCATGAAAGCTGGCTGGGTGACTTTGGGCCAATCACCAGGAGATAGTGAGTCCATTTTGGTATAGTTGGCCTAGAAACCAGGAGATTGTGAGTTCTAGTTCTGTCTTAGTCATGAAAGCTGGCTGCGTGACTTTGGGCCAATGAACAGGAGATATAGTGAGTTCTAGCCCCGCCTTAGGCATGAAAGCCAGCTGGGTGACCTTGAGCCAGTCACTGTTTCAGCCAATCCATCTCACAGGGTGGTTGTGGGGAAAGGAGTATTGGGTATGTCCACCACCTTGAGTTATTTATAAAAATAATAAAGCCGGAATAAAGATAAATCAATAAAAAGTAATTGAAGGGGTTGTATTCCTTCTGGCAATTTCATGGCAGAAACGTTCAGTCCTGTGATTTATATCCAATTCTCTGGATAATTAAGCTATAAGAGCCCCATCATTAAAAAGCGGCCCAGAGTTGTTGGATACAAGATGGGCAGCAAATAAAATTTCTAAATAAAAGAAAAAGCTGTTGCTAGAAACACGCTATCTAAATCAGTGGTTCTCAACCTTTTTAATGCCGCGACCCCAACCAGTCATAAGTCGAGGACTAAACCGGTCGTAAGTCGAGGACTAAACCGGTCGTAAGTCAAGGACTACCCAACCGGTCGTAAGTCGAAGACTTTCCCTGCCCGGGAGCGCCGCGCATGTGTGGTTCCGCCCCCTGCGCCGGCCGAGGCGTAGCTGGCAAGCGGCAGAGACGGAGCAGGCCGACCACCAGCTGGCCCAGCCCAAGGGAGGTAAGGCACCCGCCGGAAAAGGGGAAATGGTCGATCGACCCCAAATGGGGTCCCGACCCACAGGTTGAGAACCACTGATCTAAATTGTATAGGGGGCATGTTCATAAAATTACTTTCTAACCCAGATAGCCTAAACCTGAGATTCTTAAGAGAGAGGGGTTTTGCATAATAGCTAGTGATCCCACCAAGGCCTGGGTTTTGTAAAATTATTTTCCCGTGCAGTGCTTAGCAGGAAGATCTGCTTTGGAGAAATTCTGATTTCTTTTTGGATAAAGATTTGGTGGACGCTTGTCTTCTTTTCAGAGAAGACATTTCTGCCTGTCTCAAGAAGCCCACAAGGGGGCACTCCAAGGCTAGTTGACACTAATTCCCAAATAGCTTTAAATCCTTTTTGTACAGATGCTTACTAGTGAACACTGAAAATCCATTTTAAACCATTCTTCCATTTAGATATGTATAAGCTGCTGGAATTTGTAGTCCAACAATATCTGGACATTTAAAAGTTATCCACACCCCAGGCAACACACCCTACAATCTTTTATTTTTTATCAGAAGCAATTCATGCTGCTGTATCAACTCATCAACTGAATAGAGCTGTTACATCAGTGTTGATTCTATATAATAAAGTGTGTGTGTGTGTGTTTGAAATAAATATATTTGCAGAAAAGGGGCTTTGCTACTTCTGCCATCTGGAGAACAGCATGAAAATTGTATTCAACAAATACTCAATTCTCTTTCTTTAAATAATATGTAAAAAGACTTTTTCAATTGCACTTGATCCCAATCTGAATATAGGTCAGCAGTGTGACATGGCGGTAAAAAAGCACAGAAATAAATTGAGGTTGCATCAATAGGGATACTTTCTGAAGTACTTTCTAAATTATAGGAAGTAAGAGTTCCCTTCCTTTTTATATTGGTCAGTCTCCACATAAGTACATGGCCCAGTCTTAAACTGTGCAGTTTAAAAGATTAAGACCAAATGAAATGGATGCCAAGAAGGAAAATTAAGATGGTCAGGGAAATGGGAATTGTGTGATAAGCATTATAAAGGGAAACTAAGGTTGGAGGTGATTGTTCTCATTATGTATGGAACCTGGAAGGATGTCATAGAAGATATTCTCTATTGTTCCTGGGTTGAGGTCACAAAAATAATGGTTTTAACTTGCAGGGAAATTGTGTTGATTAAATGTTAAAGCAAAACTACTTAAAGTTAAGACCAGTTTTGGGAGGTTTTGGTGCCCCTTCATGGGATGTCTTGCAACAGAATTGTTCAGTTGCGGTGTCTGACACTTTGCAACGCCATGGACCACAGCACGCAAGGCCCCCTGATCCCCCACTGTCTCCTTCTCTGCCCAAACACATGTTCATTACATCAATGACACTATCTACCCATCTCATTCTCTGTGGTCCCCTTCTCCTTTGCCTTCAATCTTTTCCCAACATCAGGGTCTTTTCTAATGCAAACAATAGGGGACTTGTTTGCAGAATGCACTATTTGATCCTGGCTGAAGAGAGAATGGACTTACGTGGCCTAAATTGCCTTATCAGACTTCAGCTTCTTCAGAATAGCTAAATGGAATAAAGTGGCTTTTAATTGCATTAGGTCAGTTTTCCTGTATCCCAGGCTTTCTAGATGTGATGGAATTGCAATTCCCAACCCATCTGGTTCAGCCAATTGCCATGTTAGGCTGATTATTTTATTCCTAAAATCAACAGCATTAGGAAATCCTATTTTAGAACAATTTGTAAGTCTTGTGACCACAAGGTGACAGTATGAGCTCATAGATGGGACCTAGAATACAGATAGTCTTCGACTTACAACAGCTCATTTAGTGACCATTCGAAGTTACAGTGGCATTGAAAAAAGTGACAATCATTTTTCACACTTATGACCGTTTCAGCATCCCCAGGGTCACATGATCAAAATTCAGACGCTTGGCAACTGGTTCATATTTATGACTGTCGCAATGTCCCGGGATCATGTGATCCCCTTTTGTGACCTGACAAAGTCAGTGAGGAAGCCAGATTCACTTAACCACCGTGTGATTCACTTAACAAATGTAGCAAGAAAGGTCGTAAAACGGGGCAAGGCTCACTTAACAAATTTCTCAGCAACATAAATTTGGTGCTCAATTGTGGTCGTAAGTCGAGGACTACCCGTATTCCTACATGACCCATACATTTGGAAAGTTAAAAGTGTTTACACAGAAGATGCTTTGTGATTGGTCTCTGTAGGCACAAATAGTAGCTTCTACCTCTCAAGATTATTTCATGAGCCCTGGTGGCGCAGTGGTTAGAATGCAGTATTGCAGGCTGATTCTACTGACTGCCAGCAGTTTGGCAGTTCGATTCTCACCAGCTCCAGGTTAACTCAGCCTTCCACCCTTCCGAGGTTGGTAAAAGGAGGAACCAGATTGTCGGGCAACATGCTGACTCTGTAAAATGCCTAGAGAGGGCTGTAAAGCACTATGAAGCAGTATATAAGTCTAAGTGCTATTGGTATTGCTATAACATTGATACGGGTTTTATGATTGTAAATGAATAAATCTGTATTATATAATTTAATACAAGCATTTTTGGGCAATAGATTTTATTTTTAAAAAACATGCAGCACTAAAATTCAAGTCATGTATACCAAGTAAAAACAAAGATGATGGAATCAACGGCTTTAAATAATACAACAATCCTGTTGTGCATTCTTGAATGCTGAGATGGATATTAATATATGCCTAAATTATTGATTGATGGGAGGTAAGATGGGTTAGGGTTAGAAAAGACTATGGAACTGCATCTACATGAAGGGAAGTGTGTAGTGGGGTGCCCCAGGTCTCTGTTCTGGGCCCAGTGCTCTTCAACATCTTCATCAATGATTTGGATGAGGGGATAGATGGGGAACTCATCAAATTTGCACCAAGCTGGCAGGAATAGCCAACACTCCAGAAGAAGATAGGCTTAAAATATAGAAGAATCTTGACAGACTTGAACACTGAGTACTATGCAATAAAATGAAATGCAATGGTGAAAAAAGTAAGGTTCTACATTTAGGCAAGAAAAACCAAATACACAGGTATAGTATAGGTGGTACCTGGATCAATAGTAACTGTGAGAGGGATCTTGGCGTCCTAGTGGACAATCACTTAAATATGAGACAGCAGTGTGTTGCAGCTGCCAAAAAAGCCAACACAGTGCTAGGCTGCATTAATAGATGGATAGAATCAAGATTACATGAAGTGTTAATACCACTTTATAATGCCTTGGTAAGGCCACACTTGGAATACTGCATCCAGTTTTGGTCACCATGATGTAAAAAAGATGTTGAGACTCTAGAAAGAGTACAGAGAAGAACAACAATGATTAGGGGACTGGAGGCTAAAACATACAGTACAAGGAACGGTTGCTGGAATTGGGTATGTCTAGTTTAATGAAGAGAAGGACTAGGGGTGACATGATAGCGTTCCAATATCTCAGGGGCTGCCACAAAGAAGAGGGAGTCAAGCTATTCTTCAAAGCACCTGAAGGCAGGACAAGAAGCAATGGACGGAAACTAACCAAAGAGAAGCAACCTAGAACTAAGGAGGAATTGCCTGACAACAATTTATCAGTGGAACAACCTGCCTCCTGAAGCTGTGAATGCTCCAACACTGGAAGTTTTTAAGAAGAGACTGGACAGCCATTTGTCTGAAATGGTATAGGATTTCCTGTCTGAGCAGGGGGTTGGACTAGATGACCTCTAAGGTCCCTTCCAACTTTATTATTATTATTATTATTATTATTATTATTATTATTATTATTATTATTATTATTATTATTATTATTATTATTTACAGATAATTATGAATGGCACACAAGAATGCCATTTTGTTATTCCACCACCTAATTTTTGCTTTGATCCTTTAGTCATAGGTAGGCTATCCATTAGAGACCAGAAATCTTTACTCTGAAAGATGGTGAAGATGAACTCAATTGGCTGGTACCCTCAACAATCATATTTATTTGCTAGCACCAAAAGAAAGATCAGAGATGGACTAGTTGATGTATCTTGGTTCAGTCTAAAGGAATTTTATATTCATGTAGGTTCATCAGTAAAAGATCTAAGAGGGATGCTTGCGTATTAATCACCATTAGTTATATCAATGGATTTTGCAACCAGTATTGACTGATGTCTACTGCTTCTAAATATGTAGAACTTGTGTGTACTTATTGTGGAAACGATGTGGTAGGCAATAAGAACACCTTTGTGAAGAAAACGTATAAATCAGCCTTTCCTAACCTAGAGCAGGTCTACTGAACTTCAACTCCTGCAATCCCACCCTGCAGAAGATTGTGACAATCCAGGCATTTCATCATATATGTAGGATTCCATTTATATAGACATGGATCCTGCAATGATGCAGGTTTTTTTTCTCTCTCCTCCCATGTATGTATGTATGTATGTGTGTGTGCACATGCATGGGCATACTTAAATATAAGGTGAGTATGAACATTTATATCATTAGCAACAACATTAACATCAAATTCTTAGCCTCCTTTGCAAATCTACTTTCAACATAGGTGAGAAGAGGTATCTAATGCACCTTTTGTAAAATTTCAAGACAGAACTCACACAGAAATTCTAAAGTAGAATTTTTACACTCCTGTTCCAAAGCTTTGGGGCTTTCTCTGTGGCATTTGAATGCTGTGATACTCCTCCAGTTCTAACAGCTATGACTAATTGAAAATTGAAAATTATTCTTCATGAGTCTTATAAAATTGCCGTTTTACCAATTGTAATTTAAGCTCTGCTAATTTTAAAAGATACTTAGAAAACAGTTTTCCAGGCTTTTTGTTTGTGGCTATCTTAGTGGAATCTGGGGGAACAAAAATATAGAATGGCTGGCAATTTTTTGTGTTAAGTTATCCAGAAAGCATACTCTTGCAGATACAAATTTCTAATGTTTAATATCTGGATGACATAAGGGGTACTCACATGAATTCACATGTATTTTCATCTTTAATATGCAGAGTTCCATGTGTCCCATTACAATTTATGCAGAACTCCTCTTTAGAGCAATGGATGCAAGCCAGATTCTTCCAAATGTGTTGGTCTAAATTTTACACCATGGAAATTGTTGCTCATCACTTGAGGAAATCACTTGGACATCGTTGCTCTTAGGACAAGGATCAGAGCAGAGTTTGGCAATCTTTGTGGCCTCTCAGATGTTGCTGGACCAACACCCAGGAACATGAGTGCTGGTTACTGCTGAGATATTATTGTGGTTTCTTTATTAGAAGCATCTTTTTCCTGGTTCAAGTATTCCTAAATGGCAAGTTCCCACGTTCACAAGCCCTAATTTTAAATATTGTAAACTTGATTGAACCACACTTAAAAGGGGTTTCTGCCGAAGAGGAATACCGGGAGCTCCTATTTTATTGCAGCTGTCCAATGACTGCAACATTTAAAAACATAGGCTTGGATTCATATGTGAAATATTTGCTCACCTTTGCAAAATGAAGAACAACAGGAAGGGGGGGGGAGAGAGAAAGCTGGTAAAAGCAGGGGAAAAATAGGTTTGTATTAAAATCTCCTCTGCACTTAGGGCAGTAAATTACCAATGGAATCAAAATAGCCCATAAATTGAATATTTTAGTGTAAGTGAAGTGAGTTCCAGTGCTCTAAAGTGACTTTATAGCGTATTTCCTCTTTTGTTCCTCTTAATCATCCAGCTCTTCCGAAAAGCATTTCATCTGCCCGATAACATAATGGTGCTAGGAGGTAAAAGTTGTTCATTTGTGTTTTAAAAAAGGAGGATGAGAGTGATTTCAGCAGTAATGGTGTCTTCTGATGATGAAATGCTTACGCGCAACTGCTTTCAAATGTGTTTAATTATAGAATGGCAAGCTCAAAAGACACTATGTCTATGGAGATTCTCAGTCATCCAGATCATGGTTGTCCCAAAGGTGCTTTTTTTTCAAATGGCAAAAGGAAAAACAAAGAAAGTCCAGTTGCCTCTTGAAAAAAAAAAGGTCCTATTCAAAGAAGCAATATATTTCTGTCTTTTGCTTCAAAAAGTGACCTGTGTACTGTGGAAAGATATACTTATCTCCTCTTAGCTCCCACCTTCTAACTTGCATGGTTAAGTATCTTCTTCTTTTTCTTGTGCCATATCCGTTATCGGACGTTGGCGGTCATGTTGATGATCCTGTTTTTATCAGCAGCTGCACGAAAAAGTGCTGCTGAGTTTTGTCCAAACCAGTCCCTTAGATTTTGAAGCCACGACGTTCTTCTTCTGCCTGGACCTCGTTTGCCTTCATTCTTTCCCTGGAGGATTAAATGGAGTATGCCATATTTTTCTGGGTATTGCATCACATGTCTGAAATATTCTAATTTTCGTTTTTTAATTGTTTTGATGATTTCCCTTGGCTTTCCCAGGCGGCTTATCACCTCCTCATTTCTGAGCTTGTCAACCCAGCTTATACGTAATAGCCGCCTGTAAATCCACATTTCAAATGTTTCTAGTCTCTTCAGGTGGCCTTCTGTCAGAGACCAACTCTCTACTCCATAGAGCAGGATAGAAAAAATATAGCATCTGACAAGCCTGATTTTAAGTATAGTTAAGTATAGGAGCCAAAATGCAGAATTGCTAAGCCAGAAACTTTAGAATTGTTAAAGCACTTGTGATTTTCTACACAGACATATTCACTTGTTTTTATGAAGACAGAATGGAGGGGGAACTGCTCCATCAATGGAAGATTTTAAGAAGAGATTACATCCCCATTTGTTTGACATGATACAGTGTCTCCTGCTTGAGCAGGGGGTTGGAGTAGAAGACCTCCAAGGTCTCTTCCATTTCTGTTATTCTGTTTCGGTGCTTAGGAACAAATTTCTCCATTTCTGGCTGGGAAGTGAGTTCCAGTTACTGACAGTTCTTTGTGTTTAGCTATTGGCCAGAAAAAAAACATCACATATTTCAATGTGGTGTTCCCTGCAAACTCAGAACAGGTGAACATGCCCTTGTCTGGAGGGTTGTGATGTCCAAATCAATTTGAATTTACTCCAAAACAGCCCAGAGCATTCTCTGGTGTATTATAACTAAATTCCGAATGATGGAGAGATGTCCAGTAGAGCTCTTCAAGTGCAACCCTGCTTTTTCTTTAGTGCTGAAATGCCCTATTTGTGAATAATGCATGAAGAAAAATTAATTGTGCCTAAACTTTTCAATCTCTCTAGCTTTCCAGAGATGTCCTGTTGGTTTGCTATGTTGGCTTTGCATTTATTCGTATGGTTCTCCAGCATTGATTATTTCCTCTGGACAATCAACAGATTCTGATTTTTAGAGTTAATTCAAGTGAACTTACCAATGCTTTGGGACACATTTTTTAAGGACCCATCCTGCTCCAGACTTGAACTACGTGATCAATTTCTTTTCTCTCAAGCTTTCTATGATTCATTGGCTGTTCTTAGCCATCTCTCCATATCCAAATGTTTTATTTTGCCCAGGAGGGACCTTGTGAAATACACAATGTCAAAGTCCTCTAAAAATGATCACTTTCAGGTGTCATATAAATACAAGGACCTTTCAACTCACAGGATACTGACTAATTTACCAATGCCTAATAGAATATTGTAGATATCTTTCTAGTCAAATTTGTTTTATTCATGTTAATGTTGAAGACAGCATCTTGGTAAAAAAAAAGGGGGGGGCTATTGGTTTTGGTTGTGAGTTGGTTTTCCAGTGATGGAACATATGCTTTGTACGTGGAACATAGAATAACAGAGTTGTAAGGGATCTTGGAGGTCTTCTAGTCCAACCCCCTGCTCAAGCAGGAAACCCTATACCATTCTAGACAAGTGGCTGCCCAGTCTCTTCTTAAAAGCCTCCAGTGATGGAGCACCTACAACTTCTGAAGGCAAGCTGTTCCACTGGTTGATTGTTCTCACTGTTAGGAAATTTCTCCTTAGTTCTAGGTTGCTTCTGTCCCTGATTGGTTTCCATCCATTGTTTCTTTGTCTTGCGTTCTGGTGCTTTGGAAAATCAGTTGACTCTCTTTTTCTTTGTAACAGCTCCTCAAATTTTGTAACAGTGCTATCATGCCCCCCTATTCCTTTTTTTCACTAGACTATACATACTCAATTCCTGTAGCCGTTCTTCACATGTTTTAGTCTCCAGCCCCCTAATAATTCTTGTTGTTCTTCTCTGCACTCTTTCTATTATATAAATTATGAACATAAATTAGCCCTCATCAACTTGATGATCTGCAAAAGCACTGGATTTTAATTCTCATTAGTTAAGGCATCTTTTAACATCATCTAGTACTGAGATGATACAAAATGTTTCATTAATGTTTTTATGGGTATAAAAATGGTTGGATTGTAGCAGATGGGGGAACAGTTCAAAGTGCACTACATTCTATGCTCAACCTAGCCCTGCATAAAAAAAAATCCTGTATGTGAAAAAGTCCTTTACAAGAACTTTCATGGACCCTGAAACTTGGAAGACATGCATTGCAAGTGAAGTACTGAGTAAGAACAAGCTTATTTTTGAAAGATGGATGTACAGGTAGTCCTTAACTTACAATCATTTGTTTAGTAGCCATTTGAAATTAAAATGGTGCTGAAAAAAGTGACAACTAGTTCTCACACTTACGACTGTTGCAATAGCCTTGCAGTCATATGATCAAAATTTGGGCATTTGGCAACTGGCATGTATTTTCGACAGTTGTGATATCCTGGGATCATGTGACTGCCGTTTGCAAACTTTTCAGCCAGCTTGCAACAAAGTCAATGGGGGAAGTCTGATCTATTAGCCTTTAAGCTATTTAAAGACTGTGGAAATTCACTTTATGACCATGATGATTCATTTAATGACCATGGTAAAAAAGATGGTAAAGTCAGGTGTGATTCGTGTAGTAACCTCCTCACTTGGTGACAGAAGCTCCAATACCAATTGTGCTCATAAGTTGAGGACTATCCATATATTCATGTAACCCCACTACTTCTGGGTCTATGATTTTTATTAGTCGGTTTCCAGATGATTTCAGGAAATTTCAAGCTGTTGGTTATCAGCTTTAAACCACTTTAGGGTTCAGCACCTGGGTATCTGTGAGACTGCCTCCTTCTTGAAGTAGTCTCAGTCGAGATCCATGTAGCAGGCTTGATCCCAGGGAATTTCACCATCAAGGGCCCTGAGTGTGAACATTCTCTGTGGTAGATCGTTTTGCTGGCAGAGCATACAGTAACCCTGTAGATAAAGTTGGCTGATTCCATGTTGCAGTTTGGAAATCAATTAAGATCAGCTTAAAGGGCCTTTGTAGATGAGTGAGCTGTGAATAGATTTGAGTAGAAGTATCACCAACTGACTGGATTATCAAGAGTGTCCCTTATTTTGTTAGTTTTGATAATGTGGATTTTGTGAGAAATGTAAGCTTCTATGAGTCATTGTTGATTGCAATAGGAGATACACACACACACACACATACACATACACACACACACACACACAGAGAGAGAGAGAGAGAGAGAGAGAGAGAGAGAAGCATGATGTGTAGTAAAGTAGAGAAAAGATGGCTTTTTTTAAAGAATGTATCTTGGAGATGCATTGATCAGGTGGTAAAGTCCTCTAATGAAATATATGCTGAGGATTGGGGTGGTTTTTTTTGTTTAATATCTGAATTTTACTCTTTTTCCTTGACTGCCTTCAAGCATGTATATAGCTTCCTTTTTCAGTAGAAGGGGATTTATAAAGGCTCCATCTCTTCCAAGACCAAGGATTTGCAGGGGAGGAAAAATAGACCACTTTCCCAGATGTGGAGGTCCAAGGGCTGAAATATACCGGCCTGAGCTGCAAGCCTTGAGGGACACTTTGAGGCTTAATTAGTGTAAATCATGCTTCAGAATATTTAAAACAAATCCTCCTCCAGTCAAAGTGAGAAATGAGGAGCCTGGGACCAGATAAACCCTGATACAACCGACTGGCTCACATGAGGACTGGACTGCAGGTGGCCTGTAGAAATGGGCAGAAGAAAAGATCAGGATGTAAACTTGTGTCACTGTGCATTCAGGCAGATGCTTAGCCTCAGTAGAAGCTGCCCTTCATCATAACAAAGGTATGAGCAATAAAGTATCCTATCTACTCAAGCCAAGCCCTTGATTTCCCATGAGAGCACTGAATTCCAGAGGAAGAATTATTGCAGGGGTCTTGGGGGGGCACCTCTGACAAAGCAGGAATCGATACATGAGTGGTCGAAGTGCACACCAACTCTTCCACCTCAATCATCCATGTTTACGGCCGAAACGTCTCCAACAGGGAAGCCTGTGTACATGACAATGGCTTCAGTGTGGGAGATGGACGAGACGGATGGAGCAAGCTTGTATGCACCATGACAGATCATCACCGCATCCCCTCCTCATGTTAATTCAGTGCATGATCAGTTCTTCTGAAGAAGGCTAGAGTTGTATCCTACACAGTAAGATCGGCTCTCTTAAAGGGTTACAAATCCCAGACTCACTTGCTGGTGATATTCTCTGTGTGGAAGGGTAAGAGTTGAAAGGCTTTGACAACAAAGGACAGGCCAAGAGCCTCATCACAATAGGAAAAAGTATCATGATTGGAGGGATACAGTAGTGGAATTCATAGCTGTGGAAATATACGTTTTTGCAGCAGTCAAGGTCAAAAGCAAGTCTCGATCTACTGGTAAGTTTTCAATACTTACTTCAAATACAACCATACAGATATTATGCTTTCCCATCTGCAATACTGCTGTGAACAGAATAATGCTTGTCCATCCTTGAGTATAGATTTTGTGAAGAAGAATTGGAACCATACCATTTTCACAGTTAAAACAAATTAAGAATTCTTAGAATACTTTAACTTCACTGTTTGCTTTTTGCCCCTGGCTTCATTTGCTGGATCTCAACTTTCCTAGTAAGAAACAAAATGGACTTTTCAGGCCTCCCATTAGCAGACAGCCAGGCCCCAGAAAGGTATGAGTAAATGAATTAAGCCTCTGGTCTCTCATCTGCACAGAAGAACTGGGTTTAGATCCCAGGGCCTGGAAGTGATGTATGAAAACCATTTGTCACTTATGTGTAATTAATATAATACATGCCATACTCCAGTGTCTAGCTGTAATTACAAATCAGGCAGACAGAACTGTGTGGAGATTAAACAAAGTGAAGACAAGATGCTGAAGAAACATATCAATCTTCTAGTGCAAAGGATTGAAAGAAAGAATAGATGTCCTAGGTTTGCGCAGCCATAAAGAATGGATGCTGGAGCCCTGCCCCCCCCATTCTTTATTTCTGGGCTTATTCTCAGGGCTTTATCACCACCCAACTGATCTTGAACTGTGAGTAGAACCATTCTCTCCCAACCTAACGGACTTGGAAAGATACCCTAACAGGCCCAGGGAGATAAGCATGGCTGCAGATTCTCATCCTGAGGGAGATGATGTGGGTGTCATGTGTCTGATTAACGAAACACTTAAAAGGACTTTCAGGCATATTTTTTCCTAAAAGCATTTATTAAGGTTACAGAGACGTCAGTACAGCATGGTGGAAATGCTTAGGTCTGGCTTCTTTTCCGATACGCATATACATTCTAAGCATTTCCCCCCCCCTTATTTTGGGGTCATGGTTCACATCTTCCAATCAACTTGGAAGATGTGATTTACTTCCGGTTTCTTTTTCCCGGGCTATCCTTATTCTCCTCCCTTTTTCCCTGTTGCCTGGTTTAACTATAAAAATACCAGACAGTTCTGCATATTGTCAAAGCAAGAATATACA
>NW_015386685.1:347238-385407 GCF_001527695.2 Protobothrops mucrosquamatus
GGGTGAGTAGAGCCCCATAAAGCACAGCTTGCTTCATAAAATCAGAATGCCCCACTTTTCACCAATATTCCAGAAGGTCATGAAAATGCTTCTTTTTCATAGGATAAAGCTTATCCCATGCTACAATGGTAAGAACGTCAGGTGTTTATGGAGGAACGTGATGACAGCATTGAGGTAACTGTAGTCTGGATTACTTTATTTTGATTTTATAACTGATTTTATAGTGTAATGTACAGTAGTACTAGTTGCTTAGACTGCTTAAACAGTGAGGTATTTGGTTGTAATAAAGCAATAAACAGGACAGATGCATGTTATTATTTAGAGCAAAAGTCAAATGTCCTGAATATTCAGCCACAGGTATCACCGCCACAGTAGCATGTCATCACCTGCCTGTAGTGTGTAAGTTAATCCATGTTTTGATGAGGAAGGCAGCTTCTCAGGACTTCACATTTTGTTGTACTTTATTCAGTATGGTCATTCCACAGAGAGGTCCCAAGGAAGATTTTCAGATGTGAAAAAGCAACACTCTTAAAGATACATTTTTCACTTGTTTGTCCATTGCAGTTAGCCTTGAAGTAAAGGATTCATCAGTGATGCTTTTTGACAAAACCAGCTCAGCTGATTAGCAACCTAATGACAAAAGAAGATAATCACTAGACCTATTTGATCCCTAATGGTGCAGCACAGGCTGATCTTTTTTGTCATAATTCCTTATACTTTACAACAGCCTTTCCTGGTGCCTTCCTAGTACATCAGGCTCTAAATTCCGTGCTGGAGATGGTGGGAGATGAAATATGATCTGGAGAAAGCTTTGATGTATTTCATTGTGTACTGAAGACTGGGATAGTTGGGTTACCTATCAGGACATCTTTTAAAGATGTCAAACAGCAGGATATGTAAGAGTTGTGTTTGTGTAAGATAGATAGATAGATAGATAGATAGATAGATAGATAGATAGATAGATAGATAGATAGATAGATAGATAGATAGATAGATAGATAGATAGATAGATAGATAGACGGACAGACGGACAGACGGACAGACATATGATAGATTTTGCTGTAAAATTGTTATAAAATTGGATCTAACTTCACTTATAACCGCAGTGACTTACAATAGAAATTTCAATCCCAATTATGGTTATAAGCTGAGGACCACCTGTAAACAGAGGCAGTTATCCTAAAGAAAAAGACAAGGATGGATCTTAGGAAAGCTGTATCTTTTCCATTTCTCCAATTTATCTGCAGTGAGCAAAAAGGGAAGGAAGGAAAGAAAAGAGTCCTGCATTATCCCTTTCTGACTATTGGTTTTTGCTTCTGAATTCTGTAATGTGAAGCATTGCCCAATTCACTGAGAGCATTAAGAGGAACCAGGAAATGATTAGGGAAATGAAGTATTAAACAGAGCCATTCATCTGAAATAGAATAAGAGGGCAGAAAAGATTTGGTATCTCAATCACACCTGGTTTATGGCCAGCAAGCCTTGAATTTGTGTGACAGCAATCCAGGGCCTGACACAGATTGCATCATAAATAACCCGAGTTCACAATGGTCAGAGAGAATTTAAATGAAAGAGAGGAAAGAAATGAGGAAACAAAGAAGTAAGGCAGGGTTGATGCTTTGAAATTTGAATGCAACAAAATAAAATAGGAAAAGACTAGCAAAGCAAATTCTTCATTACATATCAGCAACCCAGACTGAATAAAACTTGTTAAAACCTACGAAAAAAAATTACTCAAACACAGCTCAGTTTTGGAAATCATTACTCATAATGTCTTAACAGGCTCTAATTATATGTAATGTGTGATTTACATTGTTGAGAATTGTTGCCCATTGGGTAATACAACAAATAATATAAAGTAGCTTTCTAGGGTTTGCCCCAAATAAATCACAACTTCTATTATAAGATTGAGAACTTGCTTGAATGGAAGGGGTTATAAAGGATGATACCCACTACTTTAACTGGCTTATTTATCACTGACAGATCCTACTTTTATTAGGGCATAACTGGCTACATAACTGGAGTTTGTGAAATCAGGAATGAGTTGCTCTATCCCACAACTATGTCCTGAATGAGTAATGTAATCTAGGGATCTCAAATAATGGTTGATAGCCAGAGACCTGTGTGCCATTTGGGCCTCCTAAGCCTTGGATTTGCTCCATCAAATACTCTTCTAGTTGCTACCTCATCATTCTTAATGTGGTAGAAGAGAGAAACAATAATTTCCCCAAAAGTAATTGTATAACACTTTGTTTAAATTAATTCAGTAAGTTTTTGGTCCTAATCAATTTCCTGCCTTTTTCTTGTCTTGGCCACTTGGTCATAAGACCAATCAATCACTAAATTATCTAAAATCTCCTCATCCTTCTTGGAGTGCAAGCCCATCATGGTACTCAAGGATAGAATATGACCAGTGGTGGGATTCAAATATGTGAACAACCGGTTCATATGTGGATGCCACTTTCAGAAGTCCATTCTGGGCCTGGAGAACAAAAAATTAGCTACCAGTTCTGCCAAACTGGTGAGAACTGGCTGAATCCCACACTGAATATGACCCTTGGTCTGGAAAACAGTCTGCAGTGACACCAAATTTGGGTGAGCAACATCTTTTTAACATTGGGGTGGCTGAATATCTTGCTAAAAGTGTTGTCAACATTGCAAGAATTTTCTTTCCTCAAGGCTCTGTTGGGAGATTCCAAGTGCATCCAACATCTCCTTCCAGGGCTGGAAAACACTTCTATATGAAAATCTGTAGAGCTGTGTGCATTTAGGTGAGACTACTTGCCCATGAATCACACACCGTTTGCCATCACATTCTGTAGCTGTGTGTGCTCCACAGTCATTATTACAAATCATTCTTTCTTTTATGGAGCCTTTCTTCATACAAAATATCCAAAGATATTTTTTTAATCAGTGGACAAGAGCTATTATGTAAGATAATATGAGTCATAGAAGCGCATCATATAGGAAAACGAGTGGAACCATCAAGGTCATGTACTAATTGGAGTAGGTTCAGTCCAAGAAACATGGGATAGAGGAATGGAAAAGTCCCATTTCCATTTGTAAAATGTTGAAGGGAACATTTAGGACAGTGCAGCTTGGTTGTTTTCCCCAAGGAACCCTTATCTAAGTTAGAGATTTTATTCCCAACCTTGATGCAACAATCCTTATGTTAATCTTCACCAACATCCTCCTAATACTTGGATTAGAATTCTCAGCACTGTATTGGCTTAAGAGATCAATCAATTGAAATTCATACATGGGAAAGGCTGGCATAAAAGTTTATGTCATGCATTTTGGCATGATCCTGTGATCATGTTGTTTTGAAGAAGTCCTTGTATTATAATAGTTCTTCTAATGCAGGTGCTTTTCAAACTTGCAAAACTTAAGACGTGTAGACATCAACTCTCAGAAGCATTTCTGGGAGATGAAGTCCATAAACCTTAGAATTGTGAAGGTTCTAATGCATCTTCTCCAACTTGACTTCATCTGAATATGTTGGATTAAGCCTCATACACCAGCCAAGCTGGTCAAGTTTTCATCAAGGCTAGTGAGCTGGAACAACTCTAGCTTCCAATCTAGGAGAGCACTAGGTTGGGGACAGGATCTCTAGCTGATGGGCAATCACTGTATTCATCCACAGTCATCTGTCCATAAGATGGGACATTAAATGGGGATGCTTATTACAAAGGCACTTAAACTGCCATCTTTACACCAAGAAAAATGGCACCTGGGTGTTTCTGACAGGGTGCAGGTCAGACTCTGTGCGTGACCTGTCTGATGCTTGATGTCACTTCATGCATTTAGGAAATGGAAGGGGAAAAAAAATAAAACAAGCCAGACAATAATTTTAGGTCTCTTCCAGAAGCAGTTGCAGACTCCAGACTTTCTTTCTCAGGTCAGATGATTTTCTTTTCTCCCCCCCCCCCTGTCTCTAATGGAAACAAATGTGGGTGCAGAAACACACACACACACACACACCCACACAGACAGAGAGAGAGAGAGCTAGGCACAGGAAGAAATCAAATCCATCAAATGTCATTACAGATTTATTAAGCCTGATGTAGAAAGACTTTTAACATCTTCAGAAAGCATAAAAAGAGCACTTCTGTTCAGTCTTGTGCTTTGAAAATCTAAATATATTTTTATCATATAAATAATTCTTTCCATGTTTGTAAGTGCATCTGTTTTTTTTTAATTATTATTCCTTCTTCAAATTTCCATTATACAATTGGCCCAAACTGAAGTCTGTCTCGACTGAAATGAAGCTATTTGCAAAGCTAATGATGTTGTGCAGCATGTCTACGGCAAGCCGTATCAGTGAGATTTCAGAAAGGTAGTTCAATGAGGAATGCATTAAAATGAGGGACAGCCTCCAGCAAAATGATAATTGAACACACACCCAAGCCCTTAATGTCTGCAGTTGGGTTGCCTGATGCAAATTATGATAACATTTTAGATGGGAACAGTTGCTTTCCAATAACTGCCATATAAAACAGACAGTCTATTCTTTTTTTTCCCCTTCCTCTGCCACGGAGCGAAGAATGGACACGTTTCTATTTAAAAATAAATATATAATATATGTATGTACATATTTTTTTTTACTATTGGAAAAGAACATTCAGGACTATATGAGAATTATCTCTGCCTTAGGACACCACAATTAAAGACATCTGATTTGTTCAGCAATTCCATTTTTTAATTACATCTATGACACTTGGGGCAATTTTATTTTCATGTGCATGTGGGAGGTGGAACAAGGATTGAAGTATCAATAGCAGCTGGAGCCATGGGAGGCAAAAAAATCAGTATGATGCTCATCACCTCAAGAAGCTCCACCCAGTTTTATATATGCTGTATAAAAGAGGTGGGGCTTCACCCCAGTTATGGCCACCATCTTGATATTTTTGGCACAGGTCCTTGCAGATTATACAAGATAGCTATCTTTCCTTCCAACTTTACTGAAATTGTAAAACTGTTTCATATGATAAACTTGTTTAACAAGAGCCATTGTTTTCTTTTTATCAGGAAAAAGTTACCTTCCAGAATAGGGGGCCATAATAATCCCTTTATTAACAAATGGTTTTATGGAAAGACAAAGCAATTGAATAAAATGATACCTTTGTTTTTTTAAAAAAGAGGAATGCATTCAATAACTGCTGAAGGTAAATAGCTAACCTTGTTGTTGTTTTTTTAAAAAAATCCCATTTATTTATCTTATTTACTAATACTTAGGCCCACTTATGCCAATATGCAAAATGATGGTTCCTGAAATTTTATTATGTGCTGATATTCGGGAATCAATTTAAGCTTTATTCTGGAGGCAGGTGTACAGAAATGTTCCAATTATAATAGCACTTTTGGACTGCAAATCCCATCACTGTCATCCATGTTACCTGCTCATGATAGGAACTGTAGTCCAACAAATCTAGAACCATAACTTCCATAAGTCTAGTGTATAGATTGCATCATTTTAGATTCCTTTTGTACTGAAAAGAAGAAATTTTTTTTCTTTGGAAAAGCTAGATATCTGTGGTGATTTTTTTTCTTTTAAAAATCGGTAGGTGGTGCTATATTCCTAAATATCACAGCCTCATGGTTTAATTTTCTTCCCTTTTATTTTAACTATAAGGACCATTCATAATCATCAAACCAAGTGAAACATGGTTTTGATTAAAACAGCCTGTTGGCTCAATAATCTTAGTAATTTTAAAAACATCCTTAATGTGGAAGAACAGTACTACAATGTCAGCTGTGGCCTCAGGGCCCATTAGAATAGCAACAAAATAAATAAGAGGGAGAAATGTGAGGTCATGAAAACAAAATTAAGCTAATGTTTCAAATTTTGACAATTACAAATGGTTCTTCAGAGGAGACTTCCTCCCTCCCCTGCCCCTAGTTTTCTTTAAAGAGAAAAAATAGAATAAAATAAAACCCAGGCACTACAGTATTAGATAAAACATAGACTGGGTAATTGCACATGTTCCAATTGCTCAGGAGAGTTAAGCATGCCTTCAAACCAAAAATTAGGGCTTATTTTCTTTCTCCCCAATTTTCATCATCATCAGAACTGGGCAGTTTCCCACAAAGCCATCTTTTCCTCTTAAAACCCATTTTAATTTCTCATTGTGGAATTAAGAGCTGGTGAGGCAAGGAAAGACACCCATGTGACTCAGCAGGCATAGCAGGCTAGAGGCGCTGGGGAAGGGCGAGATTCCTTTCTCTTGTTATCAAGGGTTTCTTTGCGTAGGAAACAGAAACAAGCCACCAGAACAAAAGATCTGTGTTCATTAACATGGCAATAGAGTCCATCATTTACAAATATGTACAGTACAAAAATGCACCAAAGGTTTCCATTTCCAGGCAGTTCAAACTGCTGGCACACAGAAACAGCTTGCTTTTCCTTATTCCTACAATCTTCCCCTTTCCCAACCCCCCTCCAACCCTTTGCCCCCCCCGCCCCCCAAATATACAGGCAATATAATCTATATACAGCATGCGACTCATAACAAAAATAGTGCAGACACACCAAAGCATTCTTACAGATTGGCAATGATTTTGAGTTGGGGGTGGGGGGAGAGAAATGATTCTTGGAGGTTTCATTTGTACCACTTTTTTTTTTTTTTAGGGAGATCTGATCTGAATGGACATTTGATGTGTCTCTGTGTGTCTGTGTATGTGTGTATGTAAGAGAGAGAGAGAATAAAAAAGTGTCCAGGGCTTCTAAACCTGATCAAAGAGGAGTGGACCTTTGAGAGAACTTGCTCATTGAAGTCTAGCTTTAAGCACCACTGAGATGTCATAGAAAATGTACTACTGTAAAGATCTAGTGAAGAACATAAACAAAAACAAAAACCCTAGGATGTACCTTGCTGAGCTGAAAAGAGCTAGTTGATTTTTGCTAGCCTTGCCAGCAAATCTTGGTTTGTTCTAAACAAGGAGTCCTCTTTATGGCTTAGTGCTGCAAATTGTTCCAGACAAACAGAAAGGGGGTGAAATAAAAAGAGAATTTCATGAATGATACTATTGTCCTGCCTACACTTCCCAGAAATTAAGAACTCTGCATAGATTGACATATAAAATGTGGCATATAGAATAAAATCCTACACTCTAAAACAGGGATGCATAACTTTTTTTTTTCAAACAACCCTCTTTACTATGTAGCTCCTGAAGAATATTGGATGAGGCCACAACAAAGATTAAATCAGATTCATTTCATGTATCCATATTTAATTAAATTTGAATGTTACGGTTATACAACCCAACTCAGATCCAGTTTTATTAGGAAAACCAGCCCCATTTGGATGTCTGAATTGCATCAATTTGATCTCCTTCAATTCAAATCAATCCAAATGCTAATATCTGCAAAACAAATCCAGAATGGTCCAGTTAGAATAGCATTGATCTGGAAGGATTTCATTTGATTCAATAGTTCATTTGTTGCTTTGATCTGTTAAAACCAATTTGAATGGGAAATTGAACTGAGTCTCTTTGAACTGAATTTTCAAATGAGACCTATTAATATGATTTTCTCCTCTCCACTCCCATTTAACAATTACTTTCTTCTATCACAATTAAAATTATAGTTTAGAAACAACTCTTTAAGAATTCTGGGTTCCATACCCAGGACTTTTGAAGTCAGTCATAAATGATCTTGGAGTTTGCATCTCTAGGTAATGAAGAGATTTTTAGACCTCAGCATTTTAGCATCTGTAACAACTTTTCTCATTTTAGTATCTTGCAAATTTATTGCTTGTGAATTCCTAGAATTTCTAAGCAGTTCTAATTTGAAGTGGGCACTTGCTTGAGATAGGTTGGCCTACAATAGCAGATGCAAGAACAAAGAAAAATACAAAAACTCTTTCAGAGTTTGTCTCTTGTTTCTTTTTCAGAAAAAAAAGGAGTCCATTCTTACCAGGAAGTTTTTGTTCCAAAGGAAAAAAAATCCAAAACATTGAAAAGATCTTCAAAATTTGGATTTGGCTCAAGTACAGGTTACATTTTGGGTATATACTTTGTATAAATGCATTTATAACAATACAGGGAATCTATCAATTTATAATTCACTCCCAGCTTGTAATGTAGATGACTTAGCAAGGGAAAGATATCCATATATCTTTGTCCTAGCAAGAAAATTAGCAATATGTGAAGACTGAGGAACTAGGGAAGAAGGGTTTTGTAGGTTTAACAGAACAGAACAGAAGAGCAGAGTTGTAAGGGACCTTGGAGGTCTTCTAGTCCAATCCTCTCCTCAGTCAGGAGACCCTATTCCATTTTTAGACAAATGGCTGTCCAGTCACTTTTGAAAAGCCTCCAATGATGGATGTTAACATTTGTCTTTTATTTAGGTCAGGGGTCTCCAACCTTGGCAACTTTAAGACTTGTGGACTTCAATTTCCCTTGTTTTGCTGGCTGAGGAATTCTGGGAGTTGAAGTCCACAAGTCTTAAAGTTGCCAAGGTTGAAGATTTAGGCAAAGATTTCTATTTCAACGTTCTAAAAATCTTTGTTTTGGTCTGTCATCTCTCTTTTGTACAATTAAGAATTCAAGTTGGAACAAACCTAAGACTAGCATGCATCTTTTGTCCCCCAACTAGAAATGTAGATTGTCTCTCTCATGGTGATCCTATGGCAGCATTTTTCAACCTTAGAAACCTTAAAATGTGTGGCCTTCAACTTCCCTATGCTGGTTGGGGAATTTTGGGAGCTGAAGATCTCACATTCTAAAGTTGCTGAGACTCAGAAACAGTGGCCTCTGCCTTAGATTTTTTTATTTTTTTTAATTCTCCTGCAACATCTGTTCATAACTGTTTTACTAAATGAGAAATGTCACTTTTTTTTGGGGGGGGGGAGATACATGCCACACCTTTGTCACAAGTCAAAACTTTCCAGAATATCAATGACCAGTAGGGATCAGAAAGGGCATTCAACCAATAAACACTCAGCTCCATTCAGTTCCCCCAATTCCAGCAATGAAAAGGCAAAAAAATGCATGAAAGAAAGGAACATATACATATACTTTTCAGATTTCCATCCCTTTTTTCTCTCCAATTTAAGAAACTAATATTTAACTGTAATTCCAAAGCAGCTGGCTGGGGTCTTGTGCAAGACTGTGAGTAGAAATATAGATTGTGGGTCTTCCTCTATAATACAGAAAACAGGAACCTATTCGTCTCTTCAGAGTTTCCTATAGATACAATATAGCATCACAGCTATGATACAGCAACTAGAATAAACCTTAAGAATCAAGAGGCCCTATATTTCAATCTTACTATTGTTGTCTGGTCTGAACTAGAATCTTTCATTACTGGCTTTGTATCAACACCCAAAGGTGCTTTCTCCTAAGAAAATTGTACCTGGAGATGAAGGAGTTGATAGCCTGCAATGGACAAAGCCAAAGCAGCAGTAAAAACACAATTTCAAAAGGTTTCAGTTGGATTCTGTGAGATCTCATGCAAGATAGCCAAATCATTTGGGAGAAGCTCACAAAATTTCTTAAGATTTTAATGAGATGTTGCATGATGTTAGAATTCTTATATGGCCTCTTAATAAAGTTTTGGCATGTTTACCAGCCATCTAATGAGGTTTCTCTTGAGTAATCCAACAGAAGTTGTCAATTTCTGGTTTGGAGCCAAAATCTGCAATTCCATATTGAGATACTTTTATCATAGCCCTGGAAGATTTCTTTAAATCTAAAAAATAGAATTGAGAAACATTTAAACAATTCTCCATAGTTTTCATTACAGTTAGTTCTGATGTCAGAGAAAAATAATACTGTTCTTCTCCTGTCTGTTATTTACTTATTTACTATTTCAGGTATTGAAGCTTTTCAATATCTAAAATAGTAAGAAGTCAAAGAAAAAAAAATAATGGTAGGAGAGGTTGGAATTTGAAAAAGGTGAAATGTTTTCGGTATTTATATGCTGAAATGCAAATTTTCTATAGCTTGTATCAGAATATTACAATATCCTTATGGTAATGAATCACATGTATTTTTATTCTTCTGTTCTAAAAATGTAAGTGTTAAATAAGTATTTATATTTATTATGGTTCATCACAGTCAGCCAGATATTTAGACTCAATTTGACATTTTTATGCTTCTGAAGACCTGGGATAGGCAGATGTTGTTTGATAGTGTTAAAGATATTGTCACAGGATGTAAGTTGTTCCAAGTAAAGCTGCCTTTTACAATTGACTGGTGGTGATTTTGTCAATGCCAGTGATGTTCAAGTGATCCTCCAGATGTTTGGGGATTACACCCAATATGCCTATTACTATTATTACTATTATTACTCATGTGTACATTTTTCTTGTTGACTGAATTCCCATTTGTGTGGGAAGGTGAAATTTACATTTGCTGTAAAAATCTAATTCTGCTTAGTGTATTTATATCCTAGTACATATGGTGCTTTATTTATTGCTATGTAATAAAAAAAGATAACCTTCTTTCATTTATATTGCTGGAAACATCTTTGAGTAACTGTTCTCCTGTAAATGGTTATAGGGAGAGATTAATATGTAACATTGATTTTCAAAATGATTTTTAATCTCTTTACATTTCATAGAAAAGAAAATGAGTTAATGTTGAACATACTTTTCAAATAATGAAGGTACCATCATATAACCAGGATTTTGTATATTTTGCAATAATAATATGTACATTTAACACTATACAATATAGGAAATTAAACATTCTGAGGTTATATACCCAGGCAACTGCAGAGCCAAACTGCCTTTCAGATGATAATTTAAAATTTGAATTCTTCGGTTTACATTGCTTTAGGAAAGGTGATTTAATTGCTGATGGTGCTATTAATTGTTTGTGAATTGCTCTGGACTGTTTGTAGCTTTACTGGCAGGAAAGGAAAAATAAGAATAATAAGAATGAAAAGAATGAAAAGCCTGGAGAGTGGACATGGCAGTATCTAGAGACAGCAGAAAAAAAGAGAAAGAATTGAAGATCACAGAATACAAATTCCTGCAAATAGGAATAGAATGTCTATATCAAAGCAAAGATAATACCAACAGGGATTTGTGCCTTGGTGCAATTCCAAAATATTTAAAGTATCACTTGAACACCATCAGCATTGACAAAATCACTATCAGTCAATTGCAAAAGACAACTTTACTTGGACCAACTTACATCCTGCGATGATACCATCAAACCACAGCTGTCTATCCCCAGGTCATTGGGAAGAACTCAATTGGTGGATAAAAAGGCCATACCCAGTCCAAATATCTGACTGATTGTGCAACCAACCATAATAATGACCAAAGAGACAATACACTGAGCTCTATCCATGTGTTTGATGAACTCTTCTTCAGCCCATTAAAAACGTTCTCCAGAAGTTCAGCAAGAATGAAGCGATATCAATTCACTTTCTTTACTAAATGAGACGATCTCTTTTTTGGCAGGCTGTTTATCTGAAGTTTTATAAACAGTGCCCTCTGTATGATCACTGATAGTACAGATTCAGGGCTTCCACTTTACCCCTCCCAAAAACCAAACAGGCAATTTCCAGGAGGGGTAATGGATTTGTTTTCACGTAACTAATCCTTGTAAAAAAAAAACAAAAAACAAAAAACTACACCACCCAAACCCAACATTTTTTGCATATTTGAAGACCTGGCATTTCTTCTTTCTTTCTTTTTTTATTTCTTTGCTTTTCAGAACAAAACTACAGTGAGGATATTTACAAATTGACTAGACTGCTTTAAAGATGTTACGTCTGTCTAGGATCCAATTTATTTAACACCTTCCCCCCCCCAAGTGGTGGAAATGAAGCTATAAAGTCATATAGATGAGCCAATGCTGGCTATGTAGAGCAGCTGGTCATGGTATTATGAACTACAAGTAATTAGGAAATTCTCTGAGATGCAAGTTATTTGCAGCACAGTTTCCCCCCATCAGTGTGGGCATGCAGAAGATGTGTGATGAAAGGAAAAGGCGTAATCTAAATCTTCACTTTCCCACCTTTTTTATTTTACACACTGATCAGAATAAGGATGAAAAAAAAAAGATCTCAGGTTTCTGAGTAAATCTTTCCAAACTGTAGATGCTGGTGACAAGGCTTTCTATTTTATTGCTGCATGAAAGAGTAAACAGCTTGGATATATAGTGTATCAATATGCCACTTGCTAATAAGTAGGGATGCAAATCATAAATATTCAGCTGTTTGATCACTGTTTTTTTTTAATTAATGTTTTGAGGATCTCTGATAAGAATAAAAGTCAGGATGATAATATTGAGCAGAGGCGGCAGTGATTTTCCCCTCGTATTACCTGATTTATATGACAGATAAACTATCAGTTCAACCAGGTTTGTAACAAGAAAGAGTAGAAATCTGAGAGAGAGAGAGTGTGTGTGTGTAAATATTTGAATTTAAGCATATTGTATAATCCAAAACCTTCCCCAACTAGAACAAAGTAAGGAACATGAAAAACTCTGTATAGTCTTGTGGAAAGATTTGTGATCTGTGAGGAGCCTTTTAAAAAATTCATTTTGAGAGGTGGAGCTGGGGCCAGAGGATTGGGGAGGTCGGGGGGGGGGCGGCTCTCGTTAGTCATCTTCCTGAAGATTAATACCATATCATTAGACAAACCTACCAAGAATTGGCCTTATGATTGGCATGGTGTCCTTTTGGGGTGAAAAGTCTGCTGCATTATTTTGGTGTGTTCAGTTTGTTCTGTTCTACCCAAAATACATGGAGAAGTTATCTGTGGCCTCTTTTCAGATTGAGGGGAAAGGTGTGGCCTTACTGTGAATTGTATCTGGACCTGTTTGCTCCTCAGAAAAGGTTCATTCCAAATATAATCCACTCCATTATTACTACTCCTTATTTCCAAAGGGTAAGAAAAGGTTTTGAAGTCAATGGTACATTATCCTATTCAGAGAAATACAATGGGTTTTAATTAAGCCTAAACCATTAGTAGGCACTGCTCTAATACTTTCTGCAACCAGCAGATCTAGAAGCTTAATGTTTATTTAGAACAAAAACTGATGTTCTCAGCTCTCCAAATGTTGGACTGCACTAGACAGAGGCCATGTCTAATTAAAACCTTAGTGTACAATACCAAGGGTGAATGCACTGTGTGGAAGGAACAAGGACATTGCTCACCAGCCCTAGATGGATGGAGATCCTGAATTTCACAAGAAGGCGCTAAAGCAACTTCTGAGACTTTCCTGTCTAACTTCCTGAAAGATTTTGCAATATATAGCTATCATATCTCCCCAAATCTGCAGAATTTTTAAAGATCCCCACTGGTTTAGGATAATTTTGCATTGGATCGGATTGATTTATTTCCACCTTTTAGCCAAGACAGATGCAGACCCAAAGACAGCAACAAAAGAGGCATTCTACATTAGTCAGACAGGAAAGGGCAGAAAAATAGGCTCACTTGTTGCTTTCTTCCTGAACAAACTGTTTAAAAGGAAGTCTCCTACCTGTGCAAATATTCTCAAGTCAAATTATAAAATGCACCCATAATTCTGCTGATTGTTGATGTTTCTTTCTCCAATCTTTACCTCAGTTTTTGATTCTTCAAGATCTAGCTTCCTCATGACCAGTTTGGCATAAAACTGAATAAGAAAGGGGAGAGACTGCAACCTTATCACATTCCTTTCCCGATCTTAGGAAATAATTGCAGAAAGTTATCTTGGCACACAGCCCATTGACATGAGGCTCAACTGGGGCAGAAATTGGCCAGCCTTGTCTTGCTCGGAAGCTAAGCCGGTAAGCTTGAGCAGGGGGCTGGACTAGAAGACCTCCAAGTCCCTTCCAGCTCTATTCTATTCAATCTTCAATCATCAAAAGCCTGCCTGGGACATTATATCTGAACTTGAGATTGAGGGTAACTTTACCCATGATACTGGATTGGGCCTGCAAAACTGCATGTTAATAATAAGCCATACTTAACAGTGAGATGGCACAGGTAATCCTCGACTTACAACAGTTCATTTAGTGGCTGTTCAAAGTTACAACGGCACTGAAAAAAGTGATCTATGATCGTTTTTCACACTTACGACCTTTGTAGCATCCTTGTGGTCATTGATCAAAATTCAGGTGGTTGGTAACTGACTCATATTTATGACGGTTGTGGTGTCCTTGGGTCATGTGATCACTTTGTGCAACCTTCTTACAAGCAAAATAAATGGGGAAGCCAGATTCATTTAACAACCGTGTAACTAACTTAACAACTGCAATGATTCACTTAACAATCGTGGCAAGAAAAGATGTAAAATGGGTCAAAATTCACTTAACAACTGTCTCACTTAGCAACAGAAATTTTGGGCTCAGTTGTGGTTGTACGTCGAGGATTACCTGTATTTCAAGGTTTTGAAAGTTTTAATGCTCATTATTTGCCTGTAACTTGAAAACCAAACTGCAAGGTGAATGGTAATGATTGCTATTATTCCTCCCATTTTTTACATGTGGAGACTGAGGCAAAAAAAAAAAGCAGATTTACCTGGGATCACCTTGTGATCTTAAGGCAGAGGCAATATTTTACTCAGAAGATCCTCCCATTATAGGCTCTGTGTCAATGTCCATCTGCATATAAGTACTTCCCATTAAACAGAATGCATTGCATCGAGCTATGGCAGGAGATCCTTTTGGGGAATGGACATTTTATCTACCCCACCTGCTTCCCACCTCATCCTAATTTACATACAACAAAGCAGCCGCATGTTTCTGCAGAACTTCATTGAATTATCCCCAACTTGGCCTGGTGCGATTGAACAGCTTCAGAGGAAATCCGCGCTAATGCATCAATTTGTCTGTAATAGCATCTCGCCATCCACAGACAGTGGCCTGCCGCAGCACGTACATTGCTTCCATCTTAACCCATCCGAAGGCTCTGTTCGTTTCCAGTTGAATAGGTTAAGCAAAGACAGACCTCACTGTTCTCAATTCACTTTATGATCCTCCTATCATAAAAAAATAATATCAGCACCTTGCTTTCATGTCAGGACTACATTTGAGCTGCTATTCCCTATGCTCATGAGTAAATCCCATAAAAGCTACTCGGTTGTATTGTCGCTATTTTTCCTTGTGGATGATTGATTGATGGATGAGTGCTGACACTTCAATGAAGCTATTTCGACTGCCATCTCAATCCGATGATGTGAGGGGTATATTTTCTGTCCATGCCTCATTACTTCAGAATGACATTCCTGGAACTTCATTTACTTTTTTCCCTCCTTCCCTCAAGCGCCATATTTTTTTTCCCCATCTCGGTTATGCATGCCATAAAAAAAAAAAGCAATTTGCTATTATATGCGGCATAAGGGCAGCTCTTTCCCTAGGAGGTAAATAAGGAGGGAATTTTCCTATCCCTCCTCCCCCAGAATGTTGAATTTAGGGATCTTGTCAGAATTTCTCAGTTCTGATGGAGAAGCGTTTTTTAAAAACCTGTTCTTGAGAACGGAAGGCGACACAAAATGTGGTGTGACCTATTTTGTTTACGTGTGACCAGCTTTACCTTTTATTTCAGATGTTGTCTTTTACAGTATTTATTCTTCTAGTGATTCTGCCTTTCCCCCATGTAGTTTCTCAATTGTAGACTTTGGTTATAGGACACAATTCACTGGTCTTTTGAAGAGCAAAAGGTGCCTTATTCGGTCTTATTTCTGCTTTGTCCTTATGCAGAAGCATGTTTTCTCACAGGGGCTGGCATTATTATACAGGAAATGACGATCTGAGAAAAAGAAGGCTATGCCTCTATTTAACCCCTACCCAAAACTATATTGGTGTTGGAGAATTTGCTCCATGCAGATGTCTTAGAAGGCTTTCCGAGTTGACTTAGAACCTGATTTTAATCTGTGTAATACAGTATTCCTGTTAATAATAACACATAATTAAGACATCCGTTAAAAATCCATAACGTTAATTTAATGGAGAAAATCTAATATGGTTCTATTGGATTTTTTACGTTAAATTAACTTTAACGGGCTTTTAATGGATGTCTTAATTAGATCTCATTATTAACGTGAATATTCCACAAATTAAAATCAGGACCTCCAAAGTTTTAATGGATAAGAAAAGTTGAGAGGGACCATTTTAACAACAAAACATTTCTCCCCTCTTCTAGGCCATAAACAGTCTTTTGAACTTAAGCAGGATTTTTGAAAAGATACCAAAATGCAATGTTTCTGTTCATAGGTATCCAAAGAAGCAACAGTAATGCCATGCACATTATAATGTCAGTTGCACAATGATGTCAGGAAGTGCACAACATTGTTCTCCACTCCCACCCCCATAGGTAAATGGACACCCATGTATTTGATGGGAATTGTTATCATATTACGGAAAATCTGGGGAGAAAAATCTCCAATTTGGCTCTTCTTTTGATATATTGTATCTGGAATTTCTATTCCAAACCCATCTGAAAACCACCAGGCCAGAAAAGATAGTCTACAAAAAAAAAATCTCAATAATACAGGCAAGAGATGACTGTACCGTAGTTCACTGTTTTAGCACTTAATACACACAATCTTTGTTGGCTTGTTTTTTAAAAAAATCTACTCCATTGCATACATCTTGAAAAACAGAACAGTGGAGATTTTAAATAATAATGGTTAACAAGAGAGAGAAGACAACATGAATTATAGATGCAAAAAGGAGGGGGGGGGAGAAACACACCAGAAATCCGTTTTCAACAAATCTTTGGCAGCAACATGGTTAATCTGAACAACTTGCTGGGAAGATTAACGCTGTTCCGAGTTTTTTTTGGCTCAGAATCTGTTTTAACTTAATAATTCTTCTACTTACGGTGATGTATTGATCCCTGGTGCAATGACTGGATTGGGCAGCCCAGGTGTGGGTAATAGCTGCACTGAGTTGAAACATTTCCTTTAAACAAACTATCCCAAAGGGGTTATAAATAGGAAATGGACATTACCATGAAAAGCAAAGCTTCTAGTGTGACTGCATCTTGTGGAACATGCCTCGATATTAAACTATGAAGAATTGTACTCCTTTTTTTTTTTCTCGTTGAGTGTTACAAATTGACAAAATAAGTACATCAATGTTTTCAGTCATTATCCTACTTCAGCGGTACTTTGTTTTACTGACAGCAAAGAGGGAAAGTGGATCTCAGACAGCCTTGGTGCAGTTTATCAATGAAAATCTAATATCGTCCATAAGCAGGGGAGTGGAAATCAATACTTCATTACCAAATTGTTAGTGAGGATGAAGAAGAATAGCTGGAGATTTTTATTATTATTATTATTATTCTTTTGGCAGTCTTCTCTGTCCAGGTTGTTGGAAGTTCAATGTCAGAAGTGGTGCATCATGCAGAGGTGAGTTCAGAGCGGGCTTGGGAATTAAGGCATCTGTCCTGCAAATAGAAATGATAAAAGCAACAATGCAAATAACAGTGCAACCTTTACCCCCCCCTTTAAGCCATATTTTGAGCCAGGCACCAACAGAGAGGTGAGATCTTTGGGGGGGTGGGGGTAGCAAAAGCAATAGGTCCTCTCTTGAATGCTAAGGAGCTTAGCAATAGCAGTAGCAACAGCACTTAGACTTATATACTTCATAGGGCTTTTTCAGCCCTCTCTAAGCAGTTTACAGAATCAGCACATGGCCCCCAACAATCTGTGTCCTCATTTTACTGACCTCAGAAGTATTGGAAGGCTGAGTCAACCTTGAGCCGGTCAGGATCAAACTCCCGGCAGTGGGCAGAGTTAGCCTGAAGTACTGCATTCTAACCACTGTGCCACCATGGCTCATCAAATATGTCCTCTAGGATGCTTCCTACCACGTTTAATCTGCCTGTGCTGGTGAGGTCCTTCTTTGGGACTAGAGGCCTGTTTTGTGATTATGTCCATTTATACAATATTCTCTTTTTTGATAGTGAAGTTGGGGGGGGGAATGGATTTAGTGCTGGACCTGTCCATGAAATTCATACTTGTGAATTCACAGGGACTTGAGCTTGACTTGAAGGACAGTACCTCTTGGAGCCTACACTGCTGATGCTGAGAGAGCAGAAGTCACTGGTGGATGGGGCCCCAATGGTGAGGGGGGTGCTGGTTTTTTTTCCCACCTTTCCGCTTTAATTCTTTTTCTCATTTTCTTTCTTTTGGAGCTTCTTAGAGGTACCTAGTTTTTCCTCTTTACTTGTGACCATCTCAAAGGGGTGTGTGTTTGTGTGTGTGGTTTTGTTGTTTTTTTCTTTGAAAACATTTCACTTCTCATCCAAATCTGGAATGTGATCATCATGGAACTTCCACTATAGCAAGGAAGGTGCCATTCTTTTAATGTAGCAGAAGAACAAAATTAAAAGATGCATAGGATGCATTGGTGGGATTCAGCCAGTTCGCACCAGTTTGGCAGAACCGGTAGCTAATTTTTTGTTGCCCAGGCCCAGAATGGACTTCCGGAAGTGGCATCCACACAGAGAACTGGTTGTTCACATATTTGAATCCCGCCACTGATAGGATATAATAACTATTGAAGTAATTATTGGATAATGGAATTGTAATTAAATGTATTAATGATAACTACATTTAAATAATTTAATTAAAACATATCCTTTTTTTGTCTTAGATCCAGTTTTTTTTTTATTCTGGTTCTTCCTATTCTTTGGAATTTTGTCCATAGGAAGCTGGGTAAAGCCAAGTGGGGCCCTTTGCCTGACTATCCACTTCTGGATAATGCATTCCTATGAGTTATTTGTGAGGAGAGATCAAAAACATAAAAGAAAACAGACACAAAAAAAGACAAATAGTAATATAAATTACACGTGAATTAACTATCCTTTGCATTGTGAGGGTCAAGGTAAAGTTTTCCCCTGTCCAGTCATGTTGACTCTAGGGGGCGCTGCTCATCTCCATTTCCTAGCTGAGGGACTCAGCATTGTCTGAAGACATTTCCTTCATCATGCGGCCAGCATGACTATATGCTGAGGCGCATGGAATGCTGTTACCTCCTCCTTGAAGTGGTACCTATTTATCTACTCACATTAGCATGCTTTTGAATTACTAGGTGGGCAGGAGCTGAGGCAAGTAATGGGAGCTCACTTTGTCGCACAGCACTTGGATCTCAAGCTCAGTGTCTTTAATCACTGAGTCATTGTGCCCCTATTTTGCATTGTAAACCTATCTTGTTCTGTTGCCCACAGGCCCACAATGGATTCTTCCAGCTGGAAGGGACCAGAGAAAGAAACTCTGGCTTGTTTTAATTTATTTTTCAGCCTGTTCTGGAAGGAAGCCATCACACATTTCAGACACCACACTAAGCTACTCTTATACAGTAAAGTGTCAGTGTGAGGACCAGAAGGTATAAGCCAAGGTTTTCTAGTTAAGCTACAAGCTTGGTTTGCCACGTCTCTAAACACATCACCTCTAATTAGCTTTTGCTTGCATGACTTCCTTCCTGCCAAGCAGTTTCTCTTCCATTTTCCTCCCAATGATGCACAATCTTCTGTTGAGAATCTTTTTTCATAGCTGCCTCTTCTCATTCGTTTCCTCTTTCCTTATCTCCACCTTTCTTTATCTCAAATTCACATTTTTTTTAACTTCTGAAACATCACAACAATATAAAAAAAGATGAGATTCTGAAAAGAGTACAGAGAAGAGCAACAAAGTTGATTAGGGGGCTGGAGGCTAAAACATACAAAGAACACTTACAGGAATTGGTTGAGTCTAATCTAGTGAAAAGAAGGACTAGAGAGACATGATAGCAGTGTTCCAATATTTGAGGGGCTGCCACAAAGATGAGGGGGTCAACCTATTCTCCAAAGCTCCAGAAGACAAGGATCAATAGATGGAAACTAATCAAGGACAGAAACAACCTAGAACTAAGGAGAAATTTCCTAATGGTGAGAACAATCAACCAGTGGAATGGTTTGCCTTCAGAAATTGTGGGTGCCCCATTACTGATGGCTTTCAAGAAAAGACTGGACAGCTATTTGTCTGAAATGGTATAAGGTCTCCTGCTTGAACTGGGGGGTTGGACTAGAAGATCTCCAAGGTCCCCTACAACTCTGTTATTCTGTTATTTTTATTCCCATCTTGTTATGGCCACATCCCTAGATACCCTGCATCGTTGCTTCTTTCCTCCTTGGTTTAAGACTTCCATCTCTGGACCAGATTCCTCAGGATAAGGTTAATCCAAAAACTTTTGCCTTTTCTTTCTCTTGCAAATCTGGTTTGTCTTAGCCCTTTTGCTCCCAAATGAAAATTTGAAGACACCCAAACCCACTTATGAAATTGTGCCAAAGCCTTCACTGTCACCACTGTTGATGTCCAGAAGTACTTTATGCTAAACTAGAGGAGCATAATATTGAAATACATTAATTTATGTAAGCTTAGATTTCTCTATCAAAAACCTTTCCTTCCCCAGTAAAATGAGAAGTCAGAAATGGGTCAAGAGAGTATCAAACTAATGAGCTTTTAAAAAATTATTTCCTTTCACTTTTCCCTCATGCTGCCATTAATATTTCTTCCTCCATCAATGATGCATTTCCTGAATGAAACATTATGTCAACCTTTCTTTGGGAAGAAACAGCAACAATTACAGTGGGAATCTCAGCATCTCTACCTATGGATGGAAATGAAGCAGAAGACAAAGCTACATTTCTGTTATTTCATGCTCTCCAGAGCCTTTCTTCATTTTAACAAGGTAGCAACTGTACAATGACTTCAGATTTACCAGGTTTTGCATGAAGCAGGATTATGCTTGGCACAGGCCTGCACTTGGCTAGTTGCTATGATTTGCAGTAATGGGACCAAGCTGATTCTACCAAATCCTATAAACTAGTCAAGGTGCAGGAACTCTAGATCAGAGTTTCAAATGTTTTCCCAAGCTAGCTGAGGAATCTAGAGTTGAAGCCCACACTTCCACACACATGTGAAGAAGAAGAAGAAGAAGAAGAAGAAGAAGAAGAAGAAGAAGAAGAAGAAGAAGAAGAAGAAGAAGAAGAACAACAACAACAACAACAACAACAACAACAAGAAGAAGAAGAAGAAGAAGAAGAAGAACAAGAAGAACAAGAAAAACAAGAACAAGAACAAGAACAAGAAGAACAAGAAGGGGAGGAGGAGGAGGAGGAGATGGAGCAGGAGGAGGAGGAAGAAGAAGAAGTAGAGGAGGAGGAGGAAGAGAAAGAGGAGGAGGAGGAGGAGGAAGAGGAAGAGGAGGAGGAGGAGCAGGAGGAGGAGGAGGAGGAAGAAGAAGAAGAACAAGAAGAACAAGAAGGGGAGGAGGAGGAGGAAGAGGAGGAGGAGGAAGAGGAGGAGATGGAGCAGGAGGAGGAGGAAGAAGAAGAAGTAGAGAAGGAGAAGGAGAAGGAGAAGGAGGGGAAGGAGGAGAAGGAGAAGAAGTAGTAGTAGTAGTAGTAGTAGTAGTCCACACATCTTAAAGTTGTTTGTCCAGGTTGAGAAACAGTGCTCTCGATTGCAAGTTTGACAACACAAGTCCCAATTAAGAAAAGCATACACTATGTGCATGAAACTTAACAAATCAATGTTGGTTTTTCAATTCCCAAAAAGTCTTATTCCCCCATTAAAGAGGCATCCTTTTTTCTTCATGATATGTTTTTGATGTTTTTCTGAGGTTAACATTGAGAATAACACAAGTAATTGCTTCCTCCTCCAGTGACCTTTCTCTCACACACTCTCTTGACTTCCAAGATCTCAAAAGTTCCTGTGGATACCGGTCCTTTGTCATGTTTTCCCTTGGGGTTTAACTGAAACCCAGGAAGCCACAGTGAAAGATAAGAAGCCCACACATATCCATTAATTACCTCTCAACTGAATGAAATCTAAGAACTTTGTACCAATTTTGGAGAATTTACCTAAGATTGTATTCGGCTTTGAGAGCTGCTAATTTCTTTTGTATGCAATTGAAGAAGAAGGAGATACTGTATGCATCCTTTGAGAGTAAAAATTGGAGCTCTCTGGTATATTTCCTCTAAATATGGGGGGTTGCATTTAGCTGTCAAACAAATACATTTTTATAGTCCTGCATTGTTTGAATTGGAATTGGGGCCAAATCATGGCTCATAGATTGAGCAGAAGGCAGAACCAGGTGAGTAAATCTAGTCTTTCTCATCTGTATTTTTTTTTAAAATAGTAAGGTAGGCGTACTGATGATTATGGGAAAGGATGCTAACTAGAGTACCCCAATCTGGACAGACAGATGGTCTGACACAAAGTAACTTATGTGTTGTTATACACTTTCTTAAAAGTTTTTAACTCATAGACTAAAGCCACATGATGCAGAAAAGAGATAAACCTGAATGCTGTCCGTCCCTGGATGGAAACAACTTGGGAAACTCATGTAAGTACTCTTGAGTTCTATGATGGAAGAACAGTGGGATATAAAATGCACTAAATAAAAACAAATATCAAAGTCACTTAATCTGAAACCTGTAATTACTTGGCTCATATACTGCATTGTTCACATGAGCCACATGATTATTCTCATCAAGATCTCCAATATAATGTCCAAGTTGAATATTTTGTACAACCAACAGACTGCAAGGCTACTCTGGGGGAGGTGTGGGGAGATTAAAGTCAAAGTTTGTTTTCCATTGCAAAGCAAGAATCTTGGTAAAAGCCTCCAGTGGAATTAGGCTATGAAAAGGGATTCTGCATCTTTGAGTAATGAGACTGGGAAACTGGGAAAGCATTTCCCATTCACTCATTTCTCACTGTACGGCATTCCGATTTCATGACACTTCATAATAAATCATTGCTTATCACTCACATGGGAACATAACATGGCTCAAGTTAAGATTCGTTAGCGATTGCGGAGAAGAAACATGAATTGTTCTATATCAGAGCTTTTTGATCATCTTCCGGACTCCTGCAGGCATTCTTTTTTTTTATATTGTGATATTTACTGTTGTTTAAAGCATAAATAAAAGAGGAGAAAAACAGAGAAAATATGAATAATGTAAATGAATTTATTTGGTTTATTTATGCTTTGATGTAAGCATTTGGCAATTACATACTACGGAAGTTAGTGAGAGACGTAAGGGAAGAAAACTGGGTGGATTGAGTGAGTGAGTGAGAGAGAGAGAGAGAGAGAGAGAGAGAGAGAGAGAGAGAGAGAGAGAGAGAAATTGCTGCTGTAGCATATAAATGGGATGTTGTTGTTCAGTCACTAAGTTGTGTCTGACTCTTCACAGCCCCATGGACCATAGCATGCCTGCCACCCCTGTCCTCCCCTGTCTCTCCAAGTCTGCCTAAACTCATACCCGCTGCATTGATGACATATCTAATCCAGGGGTCCCCAACCTCTGGTCTGTGGCCTTGTACCAGTCCGCAACCCATTAGGAACTGGGCCACTCAAGTGGCAGATGAATGCCCGAGCACATGAAGCTCCATTTGCCAAGTGGCAGGCACACACACAAAGCCATCCCCTCCCCCCCAGTGCTGCCGCTGCCAATCCGCAGAGCCAGATACATTGGGGATCATAATCTAACCAATCAATGGCATACTGGAAGTCTATTAACACACCATTCAGTAGTGATACATGCTGAATGCTGTTGGAGAAAACTTGAAACTGGGCCCCCTCGGAAAGAGCTGAGTTGGCAGTGGCAGTGGCAGTGAATAGGCTACCTTGATCAGAAACTTCCATTTTAACCAGAATAAAGCATTTTCCCTTGACGTACATAGTATTTTCTCAACCAAATTCTCAGCAGATTACAGCTCATGTTGCTACTAACTGTCTTATTGCAAAGTCTTAATCCATTGTCACCAGCCTACAAAGGATTGGCTTGGTATAGTAAGAGTGTGTGGCAAGTATGACTGCTATGTGCAGAGTGACCTTAGGTCAATTTTCCTTAGATTAGAGGCCACAGTAGGTCATATCTGACCTACAGATATGAAGGAAATGTCATAATATCATCGAGAAACAAACTTTTTTTCCAATCAATTTGTTCTTTCTGGGAAATTTAATGTTGGGATGGGAAAGGAAGTCTATCAAAAGACATCTTTTCCCCAAGTGGCTCATAGTTTGGAGGATAATATCACTATAACCCAGCATTTTGGCCATGGTGGCACAATGGTTAGAATGCAGTATTGCAGCTAACTCTGCCCACAGCCAGGAGTTCGATCCTGACTGGCTCAAGGTTGACTCAGCCTTCCATCCTTCCAAGGTCAATAAAAATGAGGATCCATATTGGGGGCAATTACGCTGACTCTGTAAACTGCTTAGAGAGGGCTGTAAAACACTATATAAGTCTAAGTGCTGTTGCTCTTTCCTTTTTTGCCATTGGATTTCAATGGTGTTAACTCAGTGTATTGAATACTGTCCACTGGGTAGCAAATGCTGTGTGTGGCTTATGAGCTGTGGGTGGTTCATGAGCTCCTCTGCCTTAAATCAATTCCCCATGCTTTTGAGGAACAACCCTTCTGCATTTTAAACAACCACATCTCAAATATTGTTAGAATTTGTTAGGATTCACAGAAACAGGTGAGACTCAGTAGGACAGGAAGATGGCATAAAAATATTAATTAAAAATATTGGTAAGGTGATGGTGAGAAAAACATACACAACTGTATCACGTTCACTTTCTCATCAACTTGGAAGGGGAATAACTTGGAGCAGATACTCAGACAAGTTTAATGACCCTTCCTGTAAGGTTGTTGAACTTAAAGCTAAAGCCCATCATTGTTGCTTGTAATATTTTAAAGAT
Source organism: Protobothrops mucrosquamatus (assembly GCF_001527695.2). Taxonomy (NCBI): domain Eukaryota; kingdom Metazoa; phylum Chordata; class Lepidosauria; order Squamata; family Viperidae; genus Protobothrops; species Protobothrops mucrosquamatus. The sequence continues at coordinate 371,886 of NW_015386685.1, forward strand.
GGAAATAAAAATGTCACAGATCTTCTGTGTGATGTTTGATTTAAGCTCTTGTCTTTTCAAAGACATTTTAGCTATTGTCAGCTGTCCCAGGTAGACCAAGACAGGAAATATGACCATATGAGCTAATTCTACTTTATTGTAAAGCTACATTAACAGAATCTTGCAGGTCTCAAAGTACAATTCTCTCAAATTTTATTAAATTTATATGCTGCCATCTTGCTGGCAGCACAAACAATAAATATTAACATTCAAATGTAACATTCCCTCCCTCCCCATCTCCCACCCTAGAGCATTCTGCTTTAACTCCTGATATGGTCCTGAACTGCCTGATATTGCCTGATCTATTCACAAAGCACCATTTTCCTACTTTAGCTTTTTCAATCTGCTACTCTCCAAGTCAATTGGACCACAAGTCTCAGAGCCTTAGCAATCACAGCATCTATGTGGGATAAAGGAGATTTAATGGGAATAAGAATATGTTTCTTCTGACTGGCTAGTTACGGAGATGAGATTTTTTTTCTTTAAAAAAAAACATCTCCAGAGCTTCCTTTACATGTAGGACAGTGGACTAGAAAATATTGAACATCTTCATAGGTTTCTTGATATAAGTTGTCTTTGTCTCTACTTTTCTCCCACTGGCAGAAATAAAGGAACATGGAAAGTATTTCTAAATTACAGATGTTTAGATCTGAAGTGATAGCAATCTAGAGATAGCAATGAAATTTCTCATTGAAAGGGACAGGTGTGGTCAAGGAACAGCACATCTTGCCACACCCCCTCCCTGGTTATTTGCTGTGGATTGAAGGAAGGCAACAGAGAATGGGAAAGAATATATAATTATCCAAGAGGGTTTTCCTCCCCCTTTCTGTTTAATTTGTTTCAGGCCTTTGATTAACCCCTTGATCATGCAATCAAGCCTGAGATTGAAGCATGTTAAGTGGTTCTCCTCAGTTATGTGTTTCTATTTGCCTACAAAATCACCAGGGAAAGAAAGAGAAGTTTTTCTGGGAGAAATTAACTGCTGGAGAAAAAAAAAGGTGAATGGGAACCACTGCAGACATTTTCTGTTTTAAAAAAAATCATGGTAAATTCATGGCAGAAATACCTTTTATTAATGCTTCTATCATACCGTGTTTCCCCGAAAATAAGATCTGGTCTTATATTTTTTTTTGCCTTGAAAAGAGGCACCAGGTCTTATTTTCAGGGGAGGTCCTACCCGCTGACCTTAGGACCACTGCAGCCAGGCCTCCCAGGCCCCAACACCTGTTGCGCTGCCGCTGAGTTCTTCTGTGGCTCCTTGCGGCTGCATGCCCCATGGCATGGCAGGAGGCCGTGTTCAGGGCAGGAGGCCATGTGACATGTGTGTGAGTGCCGTGCAGCCTTCTACTGTGAGCGGCGGCACCAGCACGAGGAGCCATGTGGTGTCCTGCCACGAGCAGCGGCACTGTCGTGATCAACACACTGAGCCATGCGGCCTGCTGCTGTGATTGGCGGCACCAGCACGATTGGTGTGATGAGCCATGCAGTGTGCTGCTGCAAGTTGAGGTGCCGGTGCGATGCACCACGTTGCATGTGTCTGCAAGCGGCCGCAGAAAAACTCAGTCAGTGGCATGACAGGTGTTGGGGCATGGGAAGCCTGGCTGCGGTAGTCCTAAGGTAAGTGGGTGCAGGGCAAGTGGGGCAGATCCACCCCCATCCCCACCCTAACTTGATTTTCATGCATGCGCCTCGCCCCAAAATTAGGGCTTATTTTGGGGGTAGGCCTTACATTAGGCTCATGCATAAAAATCAAGCTAGGGCTTATTTTTGGGATAGGTTTTATTTTGGGGAAAACATGGGTAGTTTGAATGAAATGCCAAAATGGTATTCAATTTCCTAAACAATCCTATTTTTCAGAAAGCTTGAAATGTTCTTTTATACTGTTTTTAGACTTTATTATGATGAGGTAATGAAAGAGGATGCTTGCTTTCTGCCTATCTCTTCATCGACCAGCAACTTGCCTTCCATTACAGTAGATTGCATGAGAATTGCTAGAAAAAAAGATGCAAGAAACTTTCAGAAGTGTGCTAATACAGAAACGTTTTGTTTTCTATGTGGGGGAACGTTCATATGCCTACAGATATATCTATACTAGTGTTTCTCAATCTCAGCAACTTTAAGATGTATGGACTTAACTCCCAGAACTCCCAAGCCGACTGGGGAATTCTGGGAATTGAAGTTCACACATCTTAAAGTTGCTGAGTTTGAAAAACACTGATCTATACAGAGAGACTAAATGGAATCTCTCATGCTTTGATCTGAAGATCACAGAAGAATTTCTTTCCTGTCCTGCATTTTGTCACTGAGCAGTGCTTCCTGTCCCCTGCCTGTTTCTGTTTTTTCTTTTCATCTTCACTGGAAGAAGAGCTGGTCTTCTTCCCTGTCTTTTACAAGGTGGAAAGTGGCTTTGCAAGATTTGTGTATTTATTCAGTGTGGCAAAACAATGCACAATCCACCTTCAAGTTGGAACGGCAACATTTTTTGGGGGGGAAAAAAATCAGCAGAAGACCCACAGAGTGCTATTTAGCACTGTCCACCCACAATATTCTGGGAAAGATACGCCTGCTTTAAGGAATGGTGCTATGGGCTAGGTGTGATATCTAATGATACCGTTTGTTTAGTTTTATTATTACTGTAAAAGGTCAATTTATGTACTTGTTCAGAGTGAGGCAGAAATAAAAATACCCAAAAAATAAATGTCTAAACATACACATATAATGGGCAGCTATGGCCCTTTTATGACATGTGGACTTCAAATCATAGAATTCCTGAGACAGCATGGTATGATAAAAATGGCATATTTGCCCTGTATTTCTTTTGGCTCTGAATTGAAGGGCTTGTATTTTTTGTTTGTATCAAGAAAACCTGAATAATTACAGAATTGCTTTTTAAAATAATAACAACCAAATCTGCCTATCCCAGGTCCTTGGAAAAGAATCATTGGTTGGAAAAGAAATGCCAAATCCAGCCTAAACATCTGTCTGACAATGCAACCAACCATAACAATAATAATACATATTTATTTGCACATTCAATGCAAGGCAAGAACAGCCAGCTGCCATAATCTACTATTATACTTGGGCAAATATCGTCCTGACACAATAGCAGGTAGACAGATAGGGACAAGGGGAGGGATGTAATCCCAAGTCCCATCTCTTGCTAATGGGCATCATATAGCTAATATGGATCTGCATTTGGTTCCCCCTCATCCAGGCATTGGGACAGGACTAGGACAGGCTTCCTTGACAGAACACCTGAAAATAAATTGGCATGTTTGGGTGTCTGGAGTGCTTTAGGGTACTCACATTGTAGGTCTTGCTCCTTGCTGGACCCAGAATCCTTTTCTTGGGAAATTACTTCTGCTAAATTCCAATTTAATTTGCAACCATCATTCCCAGTCAGCCCCTACATCTAGGTCATAGCAAGCACACCTTGCCACTCAGCTCAGCTAGTAAAAAATATACGGTACCTTGATGTTTATTTATTAAACATCAGGAAAGATCAAAAGCAGTTAATTGGCAAAATGGGATAAAGACAGGCAAAAGCGGGGAGAAAGAGAAATATCAACTACCGGCTGATATTTTATATTCATATTATGTATATCTTTTGAGCTATAGATCAAAAGAGCCAATTTGGTGTAGTGGTGAAGGCATCAGTAGAAACTGGGAGACTGTGAGTTCTAGTCCTGCTTTAGGCACAAGGCTTTCTGGGTGATCATAGGCCAGTCACTTTTTCTTATCCTGAGGGTGAGAAAAATCTTGCCCAGGAAACTGCAGGGACTTTATCAGGCAGTCTCTGAGAATTGAACACAATTGGATGGAAGAAAAAAGAGATAGATCAAAAGGCACAGAACTTCCCAGAGCCCCTGGAAACAATGCTGTGGGTAGTTAGCATGGACAGTCCCAAAAGGAGTAATCTTTGGTTATTCCAGCTTAAACCCATTTATATGCATAAGAACAGTAGAACAGATATGGAAAGTAGAACATCGGGTGATTCCCTCCTCTATTCTACCCCCTAAGAGAATTAACTGGGGGATGATCTGTACACAGTCCTCTTCCCATCATCTCCATGCACTGAATTGTGTATTCTACCAAAGTATCATCAACAAACCAAAGTACATGCATCTTCCATTTTTAGCCGTTGTACAGTATGCAACCATGGACGAGCATTTCCCTGTTTTGTAATACTCGATTTAGTTTATCAGACCATGCTTTGGCCCATATTTTTGCATATATTGCACATCAGTGTTTCTTTCTCTGACTGTTCAAAATCTGGTGTTGGCATATGTAATTCCCCTCTTTCATATCACCTTGCAGAGTCACTGTCAAGTCAGATATTGAGCCCAGGTCAAGAAAATAATTTGAGAAAACATCTAAGATGTTCCTTCCTAGTGCCCAGGAAGGGTGAAACACATTCCAACTTGCAAGATTCTGTTATGTTTCCTTCCAATAAAGGTATTTTTGACCTTTATGGCATTGGTCTGGTCTGGTTTATCTTGTTGGGTTGACATCAAGAGATAGGTGCAAATATACCTTGAATGATGGTCTGAATGTTATGACGTAGTTTTTGCATCCTTTGTTTTGATTGCCATGAGACCAAAAAATCTGAAAAATAAGTTCCAAAAACTGGCTAGCTTATTGGGATTCATATTCAAGAAAGCTATTCCTTGTTCTATTTTGTTCTTAAGTAACAATCACATTTTCATTCTTTTCCTTTTTTTTGCAAGGACAAACTTCAGGCCTTCATCCTTTATTTCAGGCACAAACCCAAAGATGACATACTGAAATCTATTCAAGTTCAGTCCTTATTTGTTTGCACCTAATGGACAGAATCTTGGCAAATTAAAGTCATAACTCAGAAGCTCCCAACCTTTTCTATATCCCACACCCCTAGAATGCTTCTGATATATTCTCGCTCCCCTTACAAAAGCTCAAAATAGTGGCAATGAATGATGCATATACACCATAATTTTGAAAACCCAAATTTTCGCAGCTCCTGGAATATCATCTCGCACCCCCGGTTGGAAACCCCTGCCATAACTTCTAAACTACTAGATATATCTTGAGAGATTCTAAGGTATGGCTACCCTGAACTTCTTCCCCCCTCCACACAGATAGTTTTGGATTTTGCAGTCTCTTAATCTGGGTCTGTCTCTGGGAAAACTGTGTGTCAAAGCTCCTATCCACTGATTCTCCAGGTGCACATTCCATCACACATTCAATCACAACCACAGACTCATCTCTGTAACCAAATCTTCTATGCCACATTGCAGGATTATTATTATGCATGCATCCTGTTACTCTGTTTTAGGTTGCATAAACTCCACCAAATTAAGCTTCATTGTGCTTTTCCATCAACATCACTTCATGGTCCTTTGTAACAGTGCAAAGTCCATTTTTAAGAACAATTTTACAGCTATGTTGCATAACATATTGCAGATTTATATAATTTGCCTTGAGTTCACATGCATAACATGATTCTTGCTATATTGTATTTCTGCTTTCATTATCTTAATGAAAATCATTATAATCATTATGATTTAATGCTGTCTTTCCCTTGTACATCTACTGACATTCCATCTCTTAACTTAATTCTTCCTTGGTAAAAGTTCAGCAAGGTTTATTAACACATCTTTTTTTGCAGATGTAGTGACTTGATGCACCAGCAAAATGTTTTTCTTTTCAAATTCTGAATCATGTCCAATTTCAAGGAAGCATTTATTTGCAACCTTAAAATGCTTGCAATGGGCAGTAAGAATATCTTGAGTAACAGGAGGAAAAGCAGCAACTGTGACAATTTGAGAAAATATCTCAGGTTTGACCCTTGCTTGTTCTCTTGAAGATAGAAGGCAAGGCAGAGGTGCAGTCAGATTTGCAAGATTTTGTTCCTGTAACATTATAATAAAACTGGTATTATCATTCATAACTTTGGTTTCCCAGTCTGATCTACCTGAAAGGGCTGACAATGCTACTTGTCTTGTTTTTGTCTGCACATCGTTGTTTTGTTTTGTTTTGTTTTGCAATTCTAGTCCACACTTGACTTTTTTTAAGTACATGAGTTCTTGTTATCACTATCTTATACAGGTTTTAGACTTGAATGTATGTATTTCCCTTTAACATGTCCTTTCCTGTTACAATAACAAGACACTGCACTTCTCTATTTATATAGTATCCAAGCTGAGAAGGGACTTAACACTGGCTCAGTTTCAGGTAGTTTGGAAGGCAGACACAACAAAAAATTCCATATGTTGCTTCAATATGTCCACGAGATAAGGGCTCCATAGAATCTATTGTCTACATTTTATCGTACTGCTATTTTATACAGACATTAGAATCAATTTTATCTCGCCTTGTCTGGTAAAATATCCAGGTACGTATTTCTGATACTTTCCACATACAAACTGTTTTCTGATCAAAGGGAATCTATTTTCCTGGATACTGCAAATTCTTTACATTGCCAGCAAGTTAAGATTCAAGATGACTAATCAGAATTACAGAAAAACAGAGTTGGAAGGGACCTTGGAGGTCTTCTAGTCCAGCCCCCTGCTCAGGCAGGAAATCGTATACATTTCAGACAAATGGTTGTCCAATGTCTTCTTAAAAACTTCCAGTGTTGGAGCACCCACAAGTTCTGGAGGTAAGTCATTCCACTGATTAATTGTTCTAAATGTAAAGAAATTTCTCCTTAGTTCTAGGTTGCTTCTCTCCTTGATTAGTTATCATCCATTGCCTCTTGTCCTGCCTTTAGGTGCTTTTCATCCATCAATGTAGAATAACATTTAAACAACATTGGATAAGGAAAGAGATGTGATAGACAGACAGTCAGTCAGTCAGTCAGTCAGTCAGACAGACAGACAGACAGACAGACAGACAGACAGACAGACAGATAGATGATAGATAGATAGATAGATAGATAAATAGATAGATAGATAGATAGATAGATAGATAGATAGATAGATAGATAGATAGATAGATAGATAGATAGATAGATAGATAGATAGATAGATGATGGGCAGACGGACGGACAGACAGACAGATATTTTAATCTACTTCTCTTACAATTGTAGCTCTTTGCCTTTGATATAAATAATAGTCTAATTCTTAGTTCTAAAGAGAGTTTGCAAGTCTCCTTTCCTAAAGCAGAATTTTGAATTAACTTACTGTTTGTAGAATTGAGCCTCAGAATTATTTAAAACATTAAGTAATCTACTCTTTTTTTCATCCAAGCTATCCTAATTTGAGCCTTTTCTGGATGTGGCCTCTGGAGAGGCTTTTCAAGGGAAATCTACAACTTTATGTTCCAGATGCTATGATCTTTATTGTTCTCTAGCATGGAATTTTTCTGGTCCCAATGTTATTGTCCTTTTCAAAAACTTTATATTAGTTCTGTAGGTATGGTGAAAAGCTCCTTAATTAGGATGTTACAAGACTATCCATGAAGTGCGTGGGCTGTGAGCCCTATGAATTCAGCTCTATGCTTGACCAAGCACCTGAAATAAATTGGTATATTTGGGTGACTGGAGTGCTTTGGTGTGTTCACAATGTAGGTCTCATTTCTTGCTGGACCCAGAATCCTTTCTTTGAGAAATTACTCTGCTAATTTCCAATTTAATTTGCACCCCCCCACACACACACAAACACAGACATTTCCAGTCAATCCCTACATCTAGGTCATGGCAAACATACCCGCCACTCAGTTCAGCTAGCAAAAAAATATACCTTGATGTTTATTTATTAAACATCAGGAAAGATCAAAAGCAGTTAATTGGCAAAATGGTACAAAGACAGGCGAAAGCAGGAAGAGAGAGAAATATCAACCACCGGCTGATATTTTATATTCATATTATGTATATTTTTGAGCTATAGATCAAAAGACTCAAAACTTTCCAGAGTTCCTGGAAACAATGCTGTGAATAGTTAGCGTGGATGATCCCAAAGGAAGTGACCTTCGGCTACTCTGTTTTGAACCAATTTATGTACATAAGAGCTTCAGAATAAGGATGGAAAGTAGGACACCAGGTGATCTGTCCTTATTTGTACATATGGGATCCATATAGGATCACGATTGAATGAACCATTTTGCTGTCCTTTTCACTTCAAAATTGCAGAAAACATGCACTGATGATTTTTGTGCAAAAAGTGGAACTTTAAGAACCATATATTGTCCTGTAGCTACAGATTGTTCAGTCCACAATATTTCCCTGAAAAAAGACTGGGGCATCAAATAAGTGATTATTAGATTAGGATTAGGTGTTAGTTACCACCTTTAAAGCGCTCCATGGCATAGGACCTGGATATCTACGAGACCGCCTTCTGCCACAGATTCCCTCCCACAGACCGGTACGCTCCCACAGAGCGGGCCTCCTCAGGGTGCCGTCGGCCAGGCAGTGTCGGCTGGCGACCCCCAGGGGGAGGGCCTTCTCTGTGGGTGCCCCCACCCTCTGGAANAAGCGGGACTGACCTAGGGTGAATTTTAAATAGGGAATAATTTTTTAAAGATTTTAATAATGACACAGCCATAAATATATTTGGTTTTTAATTGGTTTTATAGGGGAAATGTTTTTTGTGTTGTTTTTTAATATGCTGTGAGCCGCCCTGAGTCCCGTGGGGAGAAGGGCGGCATAGAAGTTAGTGAAATGAAATGAAGGAGAGATTTAAATATTTGATTTTCAGATTGCCATTGAAATTCTCTGGAAAACTGGAAGTTTTTAAGAAGAGACTTGACAATCATTTGTCTGAAATGGTATAGAGTTTCCTGCCTGAGCAGGGGCTTGGACTAGATGACCTCCAAGGTCCCTTCCAACTCTGTTATTCTATATTCTGTATTCTGTATTCTTGTCAGCCTATAGTCATCAGGCTTAGCCAATTTATTTCCAAAGATTTATTGATAACAAGAAAGGGCCTAATTATGTGTTTGCATGTAAAAAGAGCATCACACACTCTGTCTAGGACTTGACTTTTTATTGCTAATTTTATTTAAAACATCTTAGGGAAGCAATTGAAAGAGGGCATAAGAATTTGTGACAATGCTGTGAAGGCAACTTTGCTAACGATTTTTGAACAACCTCCAACTGAGGTCTAAATGTCTTCAATATCCATAAACAATTCTATACTGTCCAATTAGGAAGACAAAGACATAGAAGGCTGTCAGGAAGATTTGCACGGCTAAGTGTCTGATATCACAGTGATGATAAGGGATTGTGCGAAAGGAAATTTCCGGGCGGGAGGGAGAGAGAGACAAGGCTGCATGGAACGGATGGCTATCATTATAATATTATGCAGCCTTCCACCTTTGCAATTACTGGCAGGTTTCATTAATTACAGCAACATTACCCTAATAGATTCCCCTTCCTCCTTCTCTTATCTCAACTTTCCCTCTGTCTAACTGAAATGCTCACTTCAGCAGCTGATCACCAATGAACAACTGGGCCAGCTGGTGGCCCGTTCTGGCTTAAATGAGCAAAAGAAAGAATCCAGAAACCAAGACAGCTGAAATACAGAGGGAAGGAAATTGGCATAGCGATGGTACTAATGCAGAAATATGGAAGCTTTTGAACGGATATCGAGAGCGTGTTGGGAACATTTTTAAATTGATCTCTTTGGAAGAAGATAGCACCCACAGCCACTGGGGGATGTAGAACTTGACATTCTTAAAAGCAAAAGGGGGAGGAAAAAAAAAATAAAGGAAAGGAAAAAGCTTTTTCTCCTTCCTCATTCAGGTGAGAGCATTAAAGTAGAGGCAGGTTGTAAAGTGACAGTTACTTAAGGGCTGTTAGTTTTGCTAGTCCAGAAGGGTGAATTGTGTAAGGAAAGGCAGTGCAGATACCATAGTCTCGGTTCCATTAAGGATAATATTGGGAGCATTTCCCTGCTGTCAACATGTTACTATCAACAGCATTATCTCTTTCAACTGCTTTTACAATTATGCTTAACGGCTCCGCTGTCTCTAAGCTCAGTTTTCATTTTAAAGGCACCATGCTCTAGTCATCCACGATTTGCTCCTTGCAAAGCAAAAACACGACCCCCCGAAAGACCATGCAAATAATTCCGGCGCATCACCAAAAGTCTTCTTCCCCCTCCCGATCCATGGGCAGCCAACTGTTCCCATGCTTTCTATTACATTTTCTACCTATTATTTCATGTAATGGCATTCCTTAAATTTTAAATTAGCTCCGAAGAATAAAAATAATTGAATTCCTGCTGTTTTGTGTACATAGAGGGTGACAGGAGCTAATGTGATAATTTAAACTGTAAATGAGTCTTCACTTTGTGTTCATTAATTACAGCTAATTGCTGAATTACAAACCTTCTTGGTTAGGCACTGTTATGTATTCATGTAGCATGTTAGATCTCCAGCTGGTAGAAAACTGTTTTATAGACTTACAAACTGACATGCAAAACTAGTCCAGGGACAGGTCTTTTTGGAGGCAGAGGCGGGCAGTAGTGGAAGGGTGGACAAGTTCTAAACTGAGAGTACTCTGGATGTTAACCATGTGTCAGACTCAAGTCTGTCTCCCCCATCTACCTGTTGACACAATTTAAATAGCAGGATTTTATACCATGTTTCCTTCAGCAGTCATTAAAAAAAAACACCTCTCCACTGCCTTCACTTCCTTTACACAAAGCTTAATAAATATGCTTTACAAGTTAAAGAATTTACAAGGGCTTTTAATTATAATATCTAAGTGTTGCCATGATGTTCAGAAGGAATATATAATGACTATCACTATTGGGAAAAGATTATGGTAACGGGCATTTGCAGGTTCTGTCCTGCTTATGGACTAGAAGTCTGTTTGGTGCGTCTGTGCAGAACTTTAAATTAAAAATTCAGATCAGAATCAAGTTAATCAAATCACTGTTTTTGACTGAATCTTTGAATCAAACTGCTGAATGAATCTGTTAGTTCATTGGAATCTGATACAACATACATGCATCCACTTTTAGACCCACAAGTTGACTATTTAATTCAACAATTTGATTCTTGGAATTAAATCGTCCCCAAACCATCCAAACAGAATGGATGATTTGAAGCAGATTTTGTCTGAATCACACACATGTCCTCTTCTGTTGCTGCTCTATACCAAATACTAAAACTGGGAAACTCTTGATCTGATCCAACAGAGCTCTTTTCATGCTCTTATTAATACGGTGTGCTGAAGTCTCTCCTGTAATTTCTCAAACATTTTTCCTTTGCTAAAGAGGATTTTATTTTTTATATCTCATTCTCAGGGAGCTTTAGAATTGTTGCAGAATTCATTTTAGTGATGTTTGGAGCTTCCTTTATAATAGCCAGAGAGTAGAATATGCTGGGATTGGCATGCATGCTAGGGGGTGCTGTGTGCCAATACAAATAGTCCTCAGATTACAATCACTCCTTCAGCAACTGTTCATAGTTATGATGGTGCTGAGCAAGAGGACAACTTATGAGTGGTCCTCAAAGTTGCAGCTGTTGCAGTCTCCCTGCAGTCACATGATCACAATTTGGGCATCTGGCAATCAGCTCACAATTAAACAGTTGTAGAATCCTGCAATCATATGATTGCCATTTGCAACCTTCCATATCAATGGGAAAGCTCACAGGAGCTTAAGTCACTCCAGTAGGTCGCTCCCACTCCCACTGTTTTTTTCTCTACAGAAGTTCCTGGGTGGCAGGATGATCTTGTACATAGCACCCATCTGCCCATCCTCTGTAATGCCTGCCCATGGCACCCACCTGCTCTCCATAGCTCCCACCTGTCACATTCACCTGTCCATACTCTCTAGCACAGAGGTTCTCAACCTTTTTAATGCCGCGACCCCCAACCGGTCGTAAGTCGAGGACTAAACCGCTCGTACGTTGAGGACTAAACCGGTCATAAGTCGAGGACTACCCAACCGGTCTTAAGTTGAGGACTTTCCCTGCCCGGGAGTGCCGCGCATGTGTGGTTCTGCCCCCTGCGCCGGCCGAGGCGTAGCTGGCAAGCGGCAGAGACGGAGCAGGCCGACCACCAGCTGGCCCAGCTCAAGGGAGGTAAGGCACCCGCCAAAAAAGGGGAAAAAATGGCGGACAGCCTTGCTTGGCGACCCCCGTGAAATGGTCGATCAACCCCAAATGGGGTCGCGACCCATAGGTTGAGAACCGCTGCTCTAGCACCTGCCTTGATGTAGCCACATGCCCATACTTCATATCGCTTGTCTATGACATAACCATACCTGCTTGTAGTCATACCTGCTGAGCTGTTTGCCTGGTATGTGTTTTCCCATGTCATGGTCACATGCAGTCCTCATGACCCATGCGGTGATTGCTTTAAAATGGCAATGGGGATTGCTGAGATTGCTATTGCTAAGTGTTGTGGTTACATGAAGTTGCACTTTGCTCAGTGACAGGAATTTGAGTCCCAGTTGCCATCATAACCTAAGGACGACCTGCAATATCTTTGGAGGCAATTGCAGCTCATATCTGATTAATTTTTTACCAGGATTCTTATCAGCTGACAACATTAGTTGGGTTTGATCTGTGGTGTCTGTGATTTCTGTTCTAGATTATAACACAACTGTTAAGATTATGCATCTCAAAATTTCTCTGACTGTCTCCATTCATAATCTCAACTAGCCCCTTAGGAGGAGTTTCTGCCATCTCTTGGGGTGAAACTGAAATATGCAGAGCGAGAGAGGTTGTACACTGCTGGAGAGATGATTACATAAAGCAGAAACATGAACACTTATTCAACAAAAGTATCCTTCAACTGGCATCTAGGGCCAGTGAACAACATATGAATGGCAGGTTCAAACAGGCAATTGAAGCTCGACTCTTTTTACATGTGTGTGATGCATGCAATGCACAATTAAAAGGGTTAAGTGTTTGATTGTTTTGGGACCATGTTGTTATTATAAATCTCTCCTGAAAAGACCGCTGCACTACAGTAACCTCCTTGCCCACAGGAACCTTCCCAATATTTTAATGCTTAAAAAACACCATCACCTTCAAAAGCCACTTCTTTCTCATCAGATTGAATGGAGAGGGTTAAAAAAGCATGTAAGAAAAATTCCAGAGCCCCCTATAAAGCTGCTTAGAATTCCTTGGATAAAGAGATTCGCTTCACAGAGGCAATGTGATTTTCTTCACCGAAGCAAAACAATTTGTGTTACCTTGGTTTGGTTTAGGCAGCCTTTTCCTCTGAGGTCACTTAAAACATTTCCAGGATGGTTGGTGGCTTCAGCAAGTACTATGGCACAGCTTGGCTCATTTGGTGAAGCTGCTAAGCCTGGAAGAACTTTGGATACAGTAAGACTTCCAAGGCTTGATATGCCCCAACCACCCATTCTGGAAATACTTTGCCAAGTTTGCGGGAGAAGGCCTCTCCCAGCTTTCTGTTACAGCTCAGACACTCAGACATGGCTGGCTGGGGGATTGTGGGAGTTGAAGTCCACAAGTGTTAAAGTTGCCAGGTTGATACCCCTGCTGTAAAAGGAGCTTGAAAGGGTCGGAAAAGCAGCATGGCTG
>NW_015386685.1:385507-395900 GCF_001527695.2 Protobothrops mucrosquamatus
TTCTTCTTCTTCTTCTTCTTCTTCTTCTTCTTCTTCTTCTTCTTCTTCTTCTTCTTCTTCTTCTTCTTCTTCTTCTTCTTCTTCTTCTTCTTCTTCTTCTTCTTCTTCTTCTTCTTCTTCTTCTTCTTCTTCTTCTTCTTCTTCTTCTTCTTCTTCTTCTTCTTCTTCTTCTTCTTCTTCTTCTTCTTCTGAGGGGATCATGTTGGTGTGTGAATCAACTTCAAAGAGGAACTTTGCTTGAACTGTCGACAAACTGAAGCATCACTTTGAAAATTTAAACAGCCCTAATTTTCCAAACAGCACAATATTATGCTAATGCTGCCTTTTACTGAGTTTGATGTATAAAAACAACAGGGTCCTTTGTGATGCCTAAGAATTGGTAAGACTTACTGGGCATTAGAATTGTTATAGCTACAGACTGATAACATCCTTAGACTGAGGAAGACAACTTTAGTCATAAAGTACATGGTGGTTGTGGAGACGTCAAATGTTGTTCTACCCCTGAATTTTGCTTTGTATATCAGTTAGCAATCCTAGGTTTATGGCTTGCCAATATAAGAAAGATCTGATGCTCATCGCTGGACTTAGGCATTTGAGGAAAAAACCAAAATATATAGTGCTGACTTGTCCATTATCTCCTGCTGTATATTTATGCATGCTGTTCTTCCCAAGTGCAATTTTAAACTAGTTTTTGTATTAAGAAGAAATTAAGTCAATGTTGTGGCTGAAATAGTTGAAGGCACCTGCTGCAAACTGCAGGGAAGAAAAATTGACTAAACATTCATTACAAGATTAATATGCAAACACTTGCACCCTGGTGTCAGGCATAAGTACCTCAGACATGGGGTCTGTATCATGATATCACATGCATTCCTTCACTTAATAATAATAATAATGATAATAAAGTTGGAAGGGACCTTGGAGGTCTTCTAGTCCAACCCCCTGCTTAGGCAGGAAACCCTATATAATTTCAGACAAATAACTGTCCAGTCTCTTCTTAAAAACATCCAGTGTTGGAGCATTCGCAGGTTCTGGAGGCAGGTTGTTCCACTTGAATACCACCCTCCTCCCCCTCAGCTTTTTTTGCAGAGATCTGTGGTCTTATTAACTTGACATTACCCGTCACTGAAGTTTTCAATAGTTAAACTATAGCTCAGACTAGAAAGCATTTAGTTGTTCAGACAGATTAAGTCAATGCATTTATTTTCAAGTTAGTAACTCTCCTCAGGTAATACTAGCTTTAGTATTCAAACGATTTATCCTTCTAACAATCCCAAGAGATGGAGGAGAAAGAGGAAAATGAATGGGCAGTTAATCTGAACTGCTGGCTTCTTTACATTTGGGCTATTAGCCAAGTCTCAATTGATCCTCCAGGTCCCATCTTGGAACAATTAAAAAAGAAGGCAACATTTTTTTTTTAGTTTTATTTCATTTATTGTCCTTTTCTCTGAGAATTCAAGCCAGTGCATATGAGAGTCTTTCACATTTTTTTTTACAACAACACAACACTCCTGTGAAGTAGGTTGGACTTTGAGAATAAGTGGCTGGCCTGAAGTCACTCAGTTAGAACTTGAGATAGGTTCTTTCTGCTCTCAGCCTGACTCTTGACCATTATACCCACTGCTTCTTATATATAAAATATAGCTTGCCTTATGTTGTTTGTTTGTTTCTAATTAACACAACACTCTCCATCTCTATTCTATTTATATTCAAATATCTTTCCCATCCGCCAGTTGGATGACTCCTTGTCCCAAGATTTTGAGAAAGGAAGAGAACTTTACCCTGTCCTTTTTCTCCATGTTACACATGATTTTATATATCTCGATCATGTCACCTCAATTTTTTTCACCCCAAGGTAAGAATTCTACATATGCTATAGCCTTTTTGAAGTAGAAGCTATTCCAGTCTTCTGATATTTTGGTTGCCTTTTTCTGTATTAGCATAGCTTTTTTCAAATGTGGTGAATACAGAGTATTCCAGATATAGAAGGTCCATTTATAGAAGATCTTAGACCTTAGAGTCCCAGATTCTGTCCTAATCGTTATCAAATTTGACTGGAATGATGCATGCCAGAAACCTTGAAGAATTATGGACAGTCAGCATTGAAAATTTAGGGCTTGCTAGATGGAAATATTTCTGCAAATATATGGAAATAAAAAAAAAATATTCCTACTAGAAGAGTATCCAATATGTTCAAAATTACCTAGTTTTAGGCAAGGGAGACATTTCATGTATAGTAGGCTGCCTTTTAAAGTATGTAATCCACATCAATTAGCTATGTGATTCATCATTGTAGATATAAGGGAATTCATTTAATATTTATGGCATTGTTAAGCCACTTTCAATTATAACTGTTGCAAAACATCAACAAACCATATCATATTTTTGTATGTAGAATGAATGGGACGGACTATATTTCAGTGACAAAAATTGGCTTTTTGTACACTTGGTCCCAGGTTTAATCTCTAGCATCTTTAAGAAGAGCTGCCTAAAATCCTGCCTAAAATCTTAGAGATTAGTTGTGACATCACTGATGGATGGGCAATGATTTCACTCAGTGGCAAGTTTAAGTTGCTAGGCTTATCGTATGCTTTATGCCTACCACAATAAAATGAATTGCATATTCTCATAAAATTCCAGTTCACTTCTTTTCTTAAGATACCCTGAGAACTGATTTTAGCCAGTGACATTCTAATTATATTCTGAATAATTTTTTCCTCCTAAGAATACCAATATTTTTTAAAGATTTGTTGATCTTCTTTCCTTTATCTAATCAGGAAGCTGTTGATAATAATATAATGGAGATAACATCATTTATAACAAATGTCTATTGTATTATCTCTTGATCTTTCCTGGTTTTAAACTCTTGATGCTACAGGTTTATGAAAATACATGAATGTTAACAGCCATATATATGGAATTTTTGATGCAAAGCCAGTTCTTTAGATTCCTTTGAATACTTATTGATTTTTCTCCCACAAGAATGCAAAACGCAGGATCTACCTTTATATAAACAGTTACATATCTAAAAGGCTTGTTAGTTTAGCTCTGTGAAAAAAAAGCTAACAAATAGGTGAACGTAGGAACAAGCATACTGCTAAGTGGTCATTTGAATACTTCAAAACATAAATGCACCACCAAGCAACCACCACTATTAAGTTCTCCAATGAAGTAGCTATTCAAATTTTGAAAGAATTCCTATCATCTAAATAAAAATACAATCCAATTCACAACAGGTGACAAAAACTGAGTTCTGTTAGCAGGGATGTCAATGGCTATGTGCATTGTATAAAATATGTAGAGCTTTGATTGCATTACCATGACTAATATCTTGACGTTTAAAAAAATATACTCTGTGGGAATCCCTGCCTGAAGATTTAATCCAGATATGGAAGTTCTATCGTCAGTTTCAACTGAATCTAGGCACAAATGGCCTTTCTTTCCCATTTTTGTGAGGAAAGGAGAAATTTGCTAATAGTTTCATAAGGGCGGAATCCCTCATGCTTAATTAGCTACAGAGGGAGCCCCAAGGAAAAAAGGTTCGATGGAAGCATAAGAAGCCAAAGAGGCTGCAGAACATCAGAGAGATGCCTTACATTAAAAGAAAAATCTTGTATAATCTTAGTCTTTCTTATCCTTAAATAAGGACAAATAAACTTTTAAATAAGTATAAGTAAACCAATAGCTGAATAACAAAAATTAAAACCTTTAATAAGTACAAGAACACCACACCCATTAGAATGAAAAAATGTTTTGCTTTTTTGAAAACAAATTCTTTTTTCAACAAATGTGAAATAAGAGGAGTAACTTTTCATCTAACATTAATTTTACATCTCCAATCATTTTGTTATGGTATTTCATTTCCAAAATTGATTTCAAAATCCAGTTGTTGAAACAGAGAACACCTCTAAACAGAGAATCATTCTTTGATAACCCTTCAAAGAGGACTTAGTCTGGTGTGCAAGACAGGTGGACCATTCAACTTTCTTACAAGGGCTATTGAAATTACTCAAGGTTTTAAGGACAAGGACAAGGCTGAATCTGAAAAAAAACTCTTCTATTGTTGGCTAGACAACTTAAATAGAGGCCAGCATTAATTTACAATAAAAGTGAACTAATTCAAACGGGTCAACATATGAAAGCCACAGTTAACTTAAATTTATCAATGAATGCAGTTGTTTATGGCAATGGCTATGCACATGAGTACTGTGCATTTCTGGGCTAAAAGTGCAAAGATGATAAACCAGGAAGAGCTGATTTCTATGATCAAGAACTAAGTAAATGACCTACAACAGCAACCAATAATTTTCACAAGAGAAAGGTTGAGGAACTGATTTAAGACAACTGAGAACTCATTCAAAGGTAAACAGCTGTCGTGCTTGACATTCCACAGGAATGAGTGGGTCACACTATGGATGCTCTTCAATATCAGAAGGTGTGTTGAAAATGGGTTCCTCACATGTTGACAGCAGGAGTCGAAATTTGAAAGTGAGGAATTTCTTTACAGCATTTTGACAGCTGATGAAGAATATGCTTATCATTGTGACCCAGAAACAAAGCATCAGTCTAGAAAGCCGAGCTCAGTGCCTGATGACATTCACATTTTTTTTTGGACAGGAATTCAGAAGTACTTTGCCATTGCCTTCTGGGTGTTTTTGTTTTAGATTCCCAACCTAGCCTACAATCTTGAAAAATTCTTGGTGGTCCAGCCGAGTATTAGCCAGTCCTACCTTACTTAACGTTTTTTCAAGAACAACTGAACTTCTCCAGATGTTGATTCCTACTGCAAAACACATTTTAACTTCTGTCTGATTTTCAGTTTGTATATGTTCCAAAGATCTTTTATAAAGCAGCGCAATAAATACACTTTGCTAAAAAGGCATTAAATTATTGCATATATTTCAATCCCCTATCTGTTTTTTTCCTTAAAAAGAGGGGTTTTTCCCATTGCTTGCCACATTTAATAAAGATAATTCTTTGAAATTTTACATCTTAGTATAGAACCCCTGCACAATTAAATAAGCTCAAAATCATTACTAGAAATTGTAGTTACCGTATTAGTCCACTGCCTGTATTTTATAACTAACACTGTACATATAAATTATGCCATTAGTCTACTGTCTCTACATTATAATTAAAGCTGTATATATAAATTTCTTTCTCAGACCTATGGATAGTATCTGTCTTTCTCAATCTTGGGTCCTATAACAGTGGCCTGAGAGTTTGAGGGTTCTGTGTAGGATCTTAGCTGTTCCTAGCACTGCACTCTTCTGGAAAGAGAGTGATATAGTTTCTGGGATATGATGGGGCTACTCCCTTATCTTGGTACTTACAGCCCAAAGTGCTCCTATCACCAGTGGGACCACTTTGACTTTCCACATCCTCTCTATTTCTTCCTTCAGGACCTGGTACTTTTCCAGCATCTCATACTCTTTCTTCCTGATATTGCTATTATTTGGCACTGCTATATCTTTCTGGTTCTTGTCTACTGCCATGATGGCTGGTTAATTGACTATCCATCTGGATCTGGAAGTCTCATAGGATCTTAGCCTTGCTATTCTCCATGACGTTCTGTGGAATCTCTTATCTGAACTTGGGAGGGTCTGACTACACTGTGCAGATATTCCTGTACACAATAGATGGTATAGGTTCTCCTGCTTGAGCAGGGGGCTGGATTAGAAAACCCAGGGTCCCTTCTATTCTATTCTATTCTATTCTATTCTATGCTATGCTATGCTATGCTATGCTATGCTATGCTATGCTATGCTATGCTATGCTATGCTATGCTATTCTCTGTGTCTGTGTGAAAAGCATTATTTGAAAGAAAAAAAGACACATGTTTATACTCATAGGCATAGGTAGAAATATAGTGAGTTGAAATATATAGAAATTGCTACAACCAATTCTCATATGATACTACATTGATTCCAATCCTGTGTACTGAAGCAGTTCAGTCCTCTAGCATAAAATGGGTTGAATGAGAAATTTACTGGCTTTCAAAGTACCAACATCAAGGGCTGTTTTATCAGCATTCCCCTCCCTTTGGATCTAATAGCAGCAATGAGGAGGAGGGTTGGAAGAGAATCACACCTTCTCTTTTATTCACAAAGGATTTGAGTCTCTTTATGAGCAGGATCCGCCAATCCGTAATCAAGGGTTAATTTCACAGCTCGCTGCTTCATCTAGCATAATATCCATTCAGACTAATTAAATCTGTCTAATAATGTGAGCGTCTTTCTCTTTGTTCTTCCCATTCTTTGTTTTACACCCTTCACATCTCATCTCCAGAACTACACGCCATCACATCCTACAGTGACAAGCCGAATCCTATCCCTAAAATTAAAACATTCCTGACCTATCTGTGATGACAAGGCGAGCAAGCTTCACAGCGCTATGGCCCATGAAGGGAACTGACACATTTGTTTTTAATTTCAAAAGAGTAGAAAGTGAAGATCTGACCCTGTCAATCAGACCCCATGACAAGTTTAATCATTGCTGCCCCACAAAATCACGGCTAAATAGGAATGCAAATAATGTATCACGGAGCTCTTATAAATGCTAATCAAGGAGAAGTAATCAAGTGACAATTTCACTGATCTCTTTTCTGAAGGAGTCAGTCAATGCAAGGAAAAGGAAAGACAAAAGGCAAAAAAACGATACAGTTTGCTGAAAGAGGGAGGAAGGGAAAACTTTTTTTTCAGATTGTTATTATAGATCATCGCAGTCAGCCAGTTGTTTAGATTGGACTGGCATTTTTGTCCACCTATTGAATCTGTCCCAAGGACCTGGATAAACAATTGTTGTTGTTGCATGGTGTAAAAAGTATTGTCACAAGATGTAGCCTGTTCCAGATAAAGCTGCCTTTAGCAATTGACTAATGGTTATTTTGTCAACGCCGATGATGGTGTTCAAGTAGTGCTTCAGATGTTTTGGGATTGCACCCTTGATGCCGATTATTATTGGTACTATCTTTGTTTTGCCAGCACAGTGCTAGGCTGCATTAACAGAGGGATAGAATCAAGATCACATGAAGTGTTAATACCAATTTACAATGCCTTGGTAAGGCCACACTTGGAACACTCCATCCAGTTTTGGTCATCACAATGTAAAAAAAGATGTTGAGACTCTAGAAAGAGTACAGAGAAGAGCAACAAAGATGATTAGGGGACTGGGGGCTAAAACATATAAGGAACAGTTGCTGGAATTGGGTATGTCTAGTTTAATGAAGAGAAGGACTAGGGGTGACATGATAGCAGTGTTCCAATATCTAAGAGGCTGCCTCAAAGAAGTGGGAGTCAAGCTATTCTCCAAAGCACCTGAAGGTAGGACAAGAAGCAACGGATGGAAACTAATCGAGAAGCACCCTAGAACTAAGGAGAAATTTCCTGACAGTGAGAACAATTTATCATTGGAACAACCTGCCTCCAGAAATTGTGGATGATCCAACACTGGAAGTTTTTAAGAAGAGACTGGACAGCCATTTGTCTGAAATGGTATAGAGTTTCCTGCCTGAGCAGGGGGTTGGACCAGATGACCTCTAAGATCCCTTCCAATCATTCTACTTCTATTTACAGATCTTTGTATTTGTGATTTTCTCCAGTTCTTTCTCTTCTCTTCTATTGTCTCCAGGTACTGCCATGTCCACCGTGCAGATTTTTTGGGGGGTCTTTCCTATGAACAATTGCTAGGTCTGAGGTGTTACGGGTTGTTATTTTTCCTACTGCTTCTACTCCTCCCTTGAAGAGAGGAAAGCAAAGCTGGTTTTCGGGAATGGGAATGTAACATTTGGTGTCAAATGCAGTTTACTAATCCTTTCTCTGCAAGGAAACAGACAGAAACCTCTGTTGAAAGAGAAATCATCATTTGTCTTTGCTGTTAATCTGTCTTCTGAATTGTCTTAAATCTGAAAAGCCCCCAGTGACCTTCTGTGTGGGATGATGAGACATTTTCCAACAACTTGAAAGCAAGAAATCACTTTAAAAAAAATTAGCAACCCACATATATGTATAGAAGCATCAAGCATACGAAGGAGAAAATGTATACCACTAAAAAGTTCTAAATCCATACTTCTGGGCTTAAATATCTGGCGGAAGAGTAGCATTCCTGAGATTTGCAGCAGAAACACACCTGTGTGTATTGCTATATTAATAGTAAGAAAAAGGTCTCGGTGTCCAGTAGTTGTAGTGAAAATGGGAATATGAAAGGCAGAGGTATTCAAGCTGCCTGTGACTCAAAATATGAAATGAGATGCATGTCCATGTGTGGCCCTCAAGCACTTTTTTATTCCTGGACCTCACTCTAATCATAACTGTTGAAAACAGACATAGTGTTTTCCTCCCATTTTAAAGCTTGGAAACATGAATGTCTTGTGTAGGGGTTAGGCAACCTTGGCTCTTTTATGACTCGTGGACTTCAACTCCCAGAATTCCTGAGCCAGCCATGCTGGCTCAGGAATTCTGGGAGTTGAAGTCCACGAGTCATAAAAGAGCCAAGGTTGCCTACCCCTGGTACTCTAGTGCAAATCCCAAAACAAGTTTAATATACCGAAGCAGGTACCATCATCATACAATTTCTTTTCATGACACACAATTTATGCAGAGCACGAAGAGTGAAAAGTAGTAAGCAAAAGTGAAGCTATGAGATAAGAAAAAGGAAAAATATATTTAGTTAAATCTGGTTTATGCCATTATTTTGTCATATTTTCCCTTCCTTGCAAACCATCCTTGTTTCTACCAAATTCACACACCATTTCATGCATTTATTGTTTAAACTTCTCATCTGATTTCTTCTGAGGAGCTAATCAACTCTCTTTCTGGTTCTTCTCTCTTTCTTTGTACATTTGTTTTGTAATTTGATTTTCCTTTATTCTTTTCCTATGGCCAAACGATCACACTGCACTTACTTCAAGGTGCCCAACATTCACTGAGCACTCAGACATTCTTGCATATTTCTGTTTGTTTCATTGCATGCATTGTACAGAGAAATCCATACAACTTATGTTTATATTTCTCGTCATACACCCAATTCTTGCTTAACGTTTCTCATGTCATGTACCATGTAACAAAGTGATCAGGAGGCTGCACAATCATTTTTGCTTCTTTCAACAAACATACATTCTGCGCAACATGCCATATATTGCCTATTATTTTTCTAGTACAAAAATAAAATTGTATCTCCATTCAACAAAAGTGCCAATCAGTCCAGTAAGTACTTTCTCTTTTTTTTCTTGTGTCGTAATAGTTTGTTTAAAAAAAAAGCAAGTTTAACTTTGGATTATGGACAATTGTTTGGACAAATTAGTTAATGCTAATTAGTTTTGCTTCTAACCAAAATCCAGCTCTAAGAGAATTATAGAACAGAACATCAATTTCTTCACTAGTGGCAATTTGTATATAGAAGGCTATTTTATCATTGTAAGTCAGGAAGGGATGAATCTCTTTAAAAACCTCACCCAATCTTCTGACCACAGCCCCCCAAAAAACAAACATTTGGATTGTTGAAATGTGATGGCATATTTGAATTGCCTAAGGCAATGGTGACAGCAAATATTCAAATGCCCCTTGATTAGTTTCCATGACAGAAGCTTCAACTTTTACAGCTGCCAAGCAGCCACGAAAGTCAACCTGAATGATCCAGTCAGAGGATACGTTGTATAGCTTTTATGTGGTGTCTCTAGAGGGACTGACAACATGTGTAGCTGCCCAAATAACCTTGCTTCATTCAGCATCCTCACCCTGCACCACTGGGAACTAGCTCAGGCATCCTGGAGCATTCGCCTCAGAAATGCCCTCATGAAAACTTTGGCTGAGTCCACTGTGATGTCAGAGGCCAAAATACGGTGAATAGGAAACTCCATGGAGGAGGAGCAAACATCCTTATGGTTTCGTTTCTGGCATATAAGAAAAGGGTGTTTGTGTTTGATGGGAAAAGGAGCCACATGACGTTAGGTGGTCCTATACCACCGTGAAACACCTTGGCTCCAATAAAATGGGCAAACAGCTATTGGCAAAATAATCCTAACTCTCCCATTCCTGCATGCTGTCTTATCAAGGAAAAGACAAACACTTCTCTAACTGAAGCTCAGTCCCTGGGGACTTCATGAACATGCCCATTCATTGTTTTTCTCTTGCTTTCTGGTGCTTTGGAGAATAGATTGACCCTTTGCGCACAGTCACTCAGGCTCTCGTCACCTCCCTTTGCGCACAGTCACTCAGGCTCTCGTCACCTCCCGCCTGGACTACTGTAATGCTCTTTACATGGGGCTCCCTATGAGGAGCATCCGGAGGCTTCAGCTGGTCCAGAATGCGGCCGCGCGGGCGGTGTTGGGAGCGACACGTCGCTCCCACGTAACGCCGCTGCTGCGCGAGCTGCACTGGCTACCAGTGGCCTTCCG
>NW_015386685.1:395906-417551 GCF_001527695.2 Protobothrops mucrosquamatus
TTTTAAATAGGGAATAATTTTTAAAAATTTTCAAAGATTTTAAATATGACACAGCTATTAATATATTTGCTTTTTAATTGGTTTTATAGGGGAAATGTTTTTTTGTGTTGTTTTTTAACATGCTGTGAGCCGCCCTGAGTCCCTCTGGGGAGAAGGGCGGCATAGAAGTTTAAATATAATAATAATAATAATAATAATAATAATGATAAAGTTGGAAGGGACCTTGGAGGTCATCTAGTCCAACCCCCTGCTCAGGCAGGAAACCCTATACCATTTTGGACAAATGGCTGTCCAGTTTCTTCTTAAAAACTTCCAGTGTTGGTGCATTCACCGCTTCTGGAGGCAGGTGGTTCCACTGGTTAATTGTTCTAATCCTTTTCTTTGTGGCAGCTCCTTAAATATTGGAACACTGCTGTCATATCACCCTTAGCCCTTCTTTTCATTAAATTAGACAACAAACAATACTTCTATGGCTCCTGTTATTGCCATAATACCAACACTTTTGACTTAAAAGGAGTTGAAGGCACATTAGTGGTTTAGTAGTTTTGGGTAGTAGGGATTTAGTGACTCCCACCACTACTCCGTGGAGGAAACCAAATGAAAGTGTCTGCTATCTAATGTCTGCTTCTGAATAGTTTGGGATCAATTTATTTTCAGTTGTTAATACTCTTTTAGGATTTGTATTCGTTAAAGTGCTAGTACACTTTGGGTCTGTGAAATGAAGGATTATCTATCTCAATATAAACATTATTTTATAAATTCTAATACTTCAAACTGAAAAGTTTTCAGATACATATATGGGCTTATAGTTATGGTCAATCTTCTCTATTTGCAATTCTCATTAATTTTACATAGAGATTCATTTCCTTTGAAGAGTCATTTTCTGTGAATGTTATAAAAAGGCAGAATTTGAGATTCTGCCTGTACTCAGGTAGTCCTCGACTTAACAATTACAACTGAACCCAACATTTCTGTTGTTAAGACATTTGTTAAGTGAGTTTTGCCCCATTTTACAACTTTTCTTGCCCCAGTTGTTAAGTGAATCACTGCAGCAATTGCAGTGTTTTTAAGTTATTAACACGGTTAAGTAAATCTGGCTTCCACATTGATTTGGTTGTCAGAAGATCACAAAAAGTGATCACGTGACCTTGGGACTCTGCAGCCGTCATAAATATAAACCATCTGGCAAGCATCCAAATTTTGATCACGTGACCATGGGGATGCTGCAATGGCCATAAGTATGAAAAATGGTCATAAGTCACTTTTTCCAGTGCCGCTGTAACTTTGAATGGTCACTAAATAAATGGTTGTAAACCAAGGGCTATTTGTATTTGGCTTCAAGTGGCACAGGAGTGGAATTAATTAAGACAAGCTTATTGGAGAAACGTTAGGAAGGTATAATAAAAATGTTAACAAAGATCCATGTTAGCCAATTGGTACATCAGGCTATGTGAGCTTTTGTGGGGCTAACTGGCTAATGAAGCTTTGATGTTAGATCAAATGTTTGGATTGGGAGGTCCATCCATAGGCTAACATATCTCCATGTTAACCAATAGGTTTATGAGATGGAACGTCTATGGAGATTCTCAGTCATCCAGGTCATAGTTGTCACAAAGATGCTTTTTCACAAGGCAACTGGACTTTCTTCCGTCAGAGCTGAAGAAGCTTCTTGGATGAGAAGCGAAACGTCTTCAAAGAAAAACAAGAAAGTCCAGTTGCCTCGTGAAAAAG
The DNA here is from genome assembly GCF_001527695.2 of Protobothrops mucrosquamatus. Classification (NCBI taxonomy): domain Eukaryota; kingdom Metazoa; phylum Chordata; class Lepidosauria; order Squamata; family Viperidae; genus Protobothrops; species Protobothrops mucrosquamatus. Next base: position 397,638 of record NW_015386685.1, read on the forward strand.
CATCTTTGGATCTCAGATGGAATAACCTGCTGATATGCTAACTTACCCTTGAATAAGCCTACGGGTAGATTGGTCAATGGGACTTTTGATTGGCAGATTCACTTTAGTCTAACATAACTTCATGTGAGCAAAGGGGAGATTCAATCAATATTCTCCTAAACATAATTTTACTGACACTTGTTTTCAATATGTCTATGTCTCAGTCATCCAGGTCATGATTGTCCCAAAGGTGCCTTTTCTGACAGGCAAAGAAAGTCCAGTTGCCTTTTGGAAAAAGCACCTCTGGGTTGTTTGCAATATGTTTTTTCTTGCTATAGCTTCAAACGTTTAGTTCAGATTCCATGGCATCTCATTTTGCATGTGTCGTTTCAACATCTCATCACTGTAGGAATTCATCTGTAGGTGTAATTTAGGATTCAGTACAACAGCAGGTTTGTAAGTCTGATATTGCATTGGACTTCTTATTTCTCTCATATAGATTCTCTTGGCAGCCATGAGATCCTTTAACATTACCATCAAAAACTGTTTTAACTTATTTGTGGATAACTGAGATTTTTCCAAGGACTGAAAACATTGGTTTTGTCTGGTACAAGGGGGAAGGTTCCGTTAAAATGCAAATGGCAGCTTTGGAGAAGTATTATATGTTGGCACCATGATAGGCAGAAAAAGTACTAACTACTCCTTCCCCTAAAATCCAGAAGCTATTTAAGTTTCCCTCACGCTACTGTTAGCATAATAAGAAAATCACATTAACCGAATTTAGCCATTGCCTATACTCAGTTCAAAACAAGTATACCCCACTTTCCTTATTGAAGTTAAAGCAGCAAATAAAGTGAGTTGGGAGAAATAACTTCATGCATTTCTCTTGGCAATAATATAGCCATGGATTGACCTTGCATTTTGCTGGGATATATTTTAAACGTCCCGGTCTAGTCTACAACTCTGTAATTTCCTGGGATCTCCCACCAAGTATTTCCCATACAAGTAGCCCTTGACTTACGACCAAAATTGAGTCCAAAATTTCAGTTGCTAAGCAAGGCAGTTTTGCCTCATTTTACAACCTGTTGTGCCACATTTGTTAAGAGAATCTCTGCAGTTTTTAAGTGAACCGGGTGGTCGTAAAGTGGATTTGGCTTCCTCTATTGACTTTGCTTGTCGAAAGCCAGCTGGGATGGTTACAGACGGTGATTCCCCAGACCCCAAGACAGACCAACTGTCATGAATTCATGCCAATAGCCAAGTGCCCGAATTTTGATCACTTGACTGTGAAGATGCTGCAACGGTTGTAAGTGTGAAAACCAATCATAAGTCCCCTTTTTTAGTACTGTAACTTTGAACTGTCACTAAACAAATGGTTATAAATCGAGGACTACATATGTGTGGTACAGAGGCCTGGGCTCACGTAATTGTCATTTGTGACCTTCCCAGCTGTCTTCTGGCGAACAAAGTCAATGGGGAAGCTGGCAGGGAAAGTCACAAGTCATAGTCATGTGATATCTCACTTAATGAGCAGAGTGATTTGTTTAAGGACCGGAGCAAAAAATGGTCCTCAAATTGGGTTAGGTTAATTAGGTTAGGTTAATTTAATTTGTATACCGCCCTTCTCCCGTAGGACTCAGGGCGGTTCACAGCATATTAAAAACACAAATACAATATACAAGATACAAAAAATCATACAAAAATACACAAAATAACCCCACTAAAACCTAATTAAAAGCCAAATATTGATTGCTGTATTCCCATTAAAATTACTTTTTAAAAAACGTCNGATCTCGGGGGGGAGTTCGTTCCAGAGGGTGGGGGCACCCACAGAGAAGGCCCTCCCCCTGGGGGTCGCCAGCCTACATTGCTTGGCCGACGGCACCCTGAGGAGGCCCACTCTGTGGGAGCGTACCGGTCTGTGGGAGGGAATCTGTGGCAGAAGGCGGTCTCGGAGGTAACCAGGTCACATGATGCCTCACTTAACAACTGCACTATTTAACAATACATTTTCAAGTCCCAATTGGGGTAAGTAGAGGTACCTGTAGTTCACTTTGAGCACAATTTGGATGCCAATAAGCTATTATGGTCCTTATCTACTGTATATACTTGCACAATTTATACATATATTTTTCAATGTTTAAATACCAACAAAAACCAGGGATTCTTCATGCAAATTTGTTTTCAGCTCATGGCTTCTTAAATCACCATTTCAGTTGAAAGCTGAGTTGCTTGCCATTAAGAACAAAACATTTAAAAAGATAACAGCTACTCCCATTGTACATTTCCTTGCTACACGTAATTGTTTATGTTGGATTACAAACACAAGCAGAGATAGAAGCGTACCTCTGAAATGGAAAATCGAGAGAAGAAAAGCCTGCAGTAGGAAATGATTGTACAGGGAACATGTTTCATTATTGTTCTTTCCCTTCTGATGGTTGCAAATGTATTGGCAAAGAAGTTAGTTGCTCTTCCACAATGCCTGCCTAATGTCATTCTATATATGTTTTATTCCAAGAATGAGCCTCATTTCCCACAAGAGAATGCAGATTGAGTCAAAATGACCTAGACTGCAGAGATATACACATTCAATAGAAAATCTAGTTTCCAGTAATCATATGACAGGGTATGACTTTAAATCTAATTCCTATGTTAGGAAATGGAGCATGGAGTTTTATCCTGTATTTCTCCAGAGACTAGTTGCCTCTTATCATCAGATGAATAGTTGCTACAACACTTAAGCTTTAATTGTGCATGGGATAGGTGGCCAATTCAACTCCCTGAGCTGTAATCACGAGTGATTGTGATTCATGACATATGCCTTCATCGGAAGGGTCCATTGGAAGCCATTAAAAAAAAATCTAGATTTTGTCTCTTAGACTGATTAGAATCTTAGTTCCATAAATCGATCAAGTTCTGGAGAAACTGATGTTCTTTTTCCCATGAACAAAGTGTGTGTGTGTGTGTGTGTGTGTGTGCGCGCGTGTACACACACACATACAGAGCAATAAAGCTTCTGCTGATTAAGGGCACAGTGCCAAAACAAGTGTCTTTGTTTAAAACACGTGGACAAGACAGGCTTGAGAAAGTTGATGTCCTAAGTAGATATCATAACGTGTTTCTAATTATATCCAGAAAAAAGAATAAGAACAGGGATTGCCAACTGTTTGGAAAGATATTTTTTCCCCCAAAGAAAGATTAGAATTAAACAAACAAACAAACAAGCCAAGCATTATTGATTTAACATAAATACCCTTTGTTGGCCTTTTGTAATTTCTTTATTAATCTCATAATTCTGGAGTTCCTATGCGCTGTTCTATTAGAGCATTTGACACCAAGTCAACTCCTCACTCTATGAAATGTTAAACCTACGAGCATGTTCCACAGAGTGTAGTTGTCCCAACAACAAGACAGCAGTTCCATCACAAATTATTGCAGCCATTTCACAAACTTATTGGAATGGAGGAAAAACAGCAACCATTTTTGTGAGGTAAGCCCTTTCCTTCCATATGCATTTACTCACGTTCTGGCTGAGGATTTTATAGCAAAGCTGTCGGTAGGAAACAAAGTCCAAAGTTCATGCAACATCAGTTCTCCACAGCTTCTTGTCAAGTACATTCTGACATTTGAGATAAAACAGATATAAGCTGGAATCAACAGCAGAAAGTTTGTATGAAGATTCATTCTTATGCATTACTTGGCACTCTTTCGGTACTGCAGCTCAAAATCTATTGAAAAATTCTCAAAAGCTGCCCTTTGAAGGACAACAGAAAGTTCTTGATCCTGTCCTGGCATCTCCTGACTTGGAAGAAACAAGGAACACTGGGTGGACAACCTCTGACCTGAGTTTCCTTATAGTGCCGTGTGATTTTGCTGAAAACTGACAGCATAGTTTGACAGGGGAAATATGCTAAACCTGTATTATAAGCCTAAAGGTGGTCCACCTTGGCAGTAGCTGATTGTGAAGAGAAAGATCACTGCTGGGTACTTGGAGATGGGTTGATCAGTTTTTCTCAACTAATTTTTCGACTCCTCACATTCTTAACCAACATGGCCATAGGAAATTATGGCAAAAGCTGGTGAGATGTTGCTAAATGGACACGTCATTTACCTTTGTGCAAGACAGCTTCCTATGTTCTTTGGTAAGGATGTGTCTTTTGGCATTCATGGAAGAATAGGTCTCAACAGGGAATTTCTAAATAACTTTCTTCTCAGTTGGACTCCCAGTTCCAATGATGGATTTAGTGTATTTTAGCTTTCCCAGATTCGTGCCCTTCATACAGGTGCCAAAACTGGGCTGTCTGATGTATGCAGAGTTGCTTTGGGCTCACAGGAGCTCTTTCTGTTTGAATGAACTTCAGACCTAGCACCAGCAGCCAACAGAGTTGGCCAAATGCCAGGGGACCACAGGCTTAAAAATTGGGGCGATTCCAGGATTAAATATATAAATGAATACATGAAGGAGCTTAGTTTGTTATTTTCAATCCAAATATGATTTTATAAAAGGAAGTTTTTGTGAGTTCCCTAATGAATAACTTCACTAAATTGCCCTCTTTTTAGTGAGAAACTGGACCAACTAGAAGGATGTTTCATCACCAATCCTCAAATCAAGGTCAAATGCAAGAAAGAAAATAGGGCAGACTTGTGAAAGAGAAAACATTCCGTTTAAAGGCATCAGCATCCCAAGAAGCGCCAGTAACATCTTTCTTATTTATACATGGAAACTGGAACAATGATGGCATTTTATCCTACATTACCATTGCAAAATTGTCTGCAAAAATAATTATCTAAACAATGCAACATCAAAAACCAGGACGATAATGATAATTCCAAAATTTAACTAGCTAGAAATGTACATGGATGCTTTGTAAATAGTTGAAAAGAGAAATTCCATATAAAAAGGCTAATGTGGAAAGTTCTCAGATTTATAACAGGATGTTCAGTTCCAACCCAGTCTCCCACATGATTAATCACATGCTTTCAATCCACATGTTACTTTATAAGCAGTGGGGACTGTATGCTAAGCAATAACTTATGCAAGCTATTAAAGAATCCTGCCCTTCACTCTAATACAAAATCTCTTTTCATCAGCAGAAGGATCATTCTGGAGAAAGGAGTATATCTGACCTATCTTTTGAGGCAATAGATCATAATTAAAAATGATTGTAGTTGTAGATTGTACAGGCTAATCTCTGTAGAAAAGAGACCAACACCTTTAGACTAAAAGAATATCTTTGTAAGCACTTTAGATCTGTTTCCTGAGCCTTAAGGACTGTATGCACAATCTATCATTGTTTAATAATTAGATGGCTCATGCCAGAGAAATGTAACAATAAAGCTGATAGCCCTCCTGTCCTTCTCCAACATTCACTCCTTAGGCTTAGACTTAGAGCAAGAGTCTCCAACTTTAGCAATTTTAAAACTTTAGCAACTTTAAGACTCTCAGAATTCTTCAGCCATTATGATCCTAGTGACTTTTTTTTTTTTTTTTTTGCATATTCCTAGATAACCATTCAAGAAGTTGCTGAGCTAATTCAAAGATTAATTGCCAGGAAACATAAGATTTATTTAATTGTGTTTCATGGATGGACATTAACAGACAATGATTTCATAATTCTATGGTGCATGCAAGCTAATTAAAGAATTATTACACTTTAATAAAACAATAGGAACAACCAGGTTACCAGATTCAATGAAGAAGCAAACCCTTCTCTTCATTTTTATGAGAAAACCATTGCAATGGAAAAAGCAGGCAGGCAGGCGTTGTCACTTCTTTGAATGGGGTGATGCTAAATGGCAAACACTGTTAGAAAATATAGTTTAACTGCAGAATTCTGGGGCTGACCATCTATTTTTTGAGGGGGCACTTCCAAGCCATTAAAAAAGAGAGAATCATCCCTTCTCTGATGGCATAAACTTGCACATCAGTTACAAAAATTCAAATGCAAACATTTGAAAAGAATTAATATAATTTTAATGGAACTGCAATGCATCTCCAACATATTAAAAGAGGTGAAATTGCAGCTATCTTTTGCCAAGTTGTGACTGGTGGGTAAAAAAATGTAGGTTTTTGAAGTCTGCTCAACCTTAGTCTGGACATATTACAGCTGTTTCCGCTATTATTTTACTAGTCTGCTAGTAAACTGACCATCCTTGATGTTTCCTTGTAAATACTAAGTGTGCTAAGTGTAGGTGAAAAAAGTGGATACAAGCTAATACCATTGCTCTTTTCTCTAGAACCAAACAATGATTCTTATTTTTGTGAATTTTCTGAATACTGGACAAAGCTTTTAATCAGAGTCAATAATATTTTTCTAATGTTCTTAAGATAGAGATTTTCCCAGATATGCTCTGGATAGCAGAGATTGTCCCTAGTAAAAAGAGACAGCTGAAAGAGATATACAATCAGCTATTTACAACAGTATTAGTAAAATTTGTCGGAAGGAAGAAAAGAATTTCTTTAAAACTTTACTTTAAAATTTATTTGAAGGCAGAAAAGAACTTTCAAAAAATTTGCATGGGTATAATGGAATGCTCTTAAGAGCAATGAATGCACAGAGCTTTATTATTTTTTTTTAACCACATCATCATCTCTCCAACAATCTCCAGCCTCCCTGGCTTTGCATACTTCAGGTTAATCTCAGCAGAAGAACTTATGATGGAATTTTTCCTAGGCGGTCCCTTACCCCAGGCATACTTGGAAGTATGGGCAGACAAGAACAGAGGCTTTAATATGATGGAAAATATGTAAGATTTTTTAAAAAATAAAAATGCCAGTGGTACCACCAACCAGCAGGTTTCAAAAGAAATTCTTAAGGACCCTGAGAATATGGTTAGGAAACAAAATCTCTTGCAGAGGAAGTAAATCTCTGAGAAACTGCAAAACAGATTTTGGCATAAAATAAAAAGTGTTTATATGTATCTTTAAGTCACAGTTGACTCCTGGTGACTGCCAATTTTCTTGGCAAGATTTCGGAAGCAATTTGCTATTGCCTCCTTCCCAGGGCTGAGAGAGAGGGGCTGGCACAGGATCATCCAGCTGGCTTTGTGCCTAAGGTTCAACTACAAATTGTGGTCCCCTGGTTTCTATCCTGGAGCTTTAACCTCCACACCTACCTAACCAGCTGGATTTCTTGTGACTCTTGTTTTTATAGAATAGAGGGGTCTGGAAAATGACATAGTTAAGAATTATGTCACTTCATAATGTTTACATGGATGATGAAAATGTTCATCAGGTATTTGTTACAACTACTTCACCCACATTCATGGGTGGATTAAAATTGCATCTTGTATTTTAAATGTGACTTCTGCCAGTGTCATGCATATATAGGCCGATACGAGAAGAAGAAAAGAAAGGGAAAACAGATGTATCTCTACATAGTGGAAAGATCAAGCAGCATCGTATTCAGTGACCACTTCAAAGATCAGCTCTCTTTCCAAGCAAACAAGTTTAAATTAGCTTGTGTGGATCTGTTTTCAGTTGCAATGTTCCATTATGCATGAATCCTTACTCTTTGTAAGGTTTTGGAAATCCACATCAGTTTTTTTTTTGTTATTTCCAGTGTTTCACTAAGGTTTTTGCAAATGGTTTATGTCATTAGGTTAAAATGTGGTGTTCTTTTCATATTCATGATGCACAATACAAATGAAAGCACTCAAAACTCCCTTTGTATGAGCTGTGGGCCAAGTTCATATTCATTCTTCTCCTTTAAAAATGTTATTTTATTGCGTAGACTGCCATAGGAAAGTGATTGTTCTATGCAGTTGTAGCTGATATTTTCCAGCTATGAATGAGTCCTGGAGGCTGGTTCCGAAATCTAACATGTTTGGATACTCTGATGCAGTTTATAAAAAATAAGGATGTGTGTGTGTGTGTGTGTGTGTGTGTGTGTGTGTGTGTATGCATGTATTGCACAAAAATGGAGCATTTCCTTTCCTGGCAAAGGACAAACTAGTGAAGAAAAAAAAAGGTGAAACCATGAGAAATCCGGCTAAACTGAACTTGATCAATTTGCCACTTCTCAGTGATCAGCAAAGTGATGGCCTTGATCTCTTCTTATGGTTCTTTATCTTTAAATCAGATTAAATGTGGAAATTTCAAGAAGAGCCTCTGGGACATCTCAAGACTTGGACAGGTTAATTTGGAAGAAAATAGGCTCTGAAGCATTGTGATTCTGAGACTCATGACAACTCAAAACATGCTCAGTGAGATCAGACTAAAAGCTTATCGAGTCTAGTGTTCTGTCCCCACCAGGACGTATCAGGTGCTCTTGGGAACCAAAAGCTGAATATGAGCATAATAGCAACCTCTTATTCAAATTTTTGGCAACTAATATTCAGAAATATGATTTTATATTGAAGGCATTATCAAATGGTTAATAGCTATCATGAATTGAACACATTGATTACTTTACCTTCCATGAATTCACCTATTTCTACATCTCAGTATTAGACGAATGTATGAAATTTGATGAATAGTATTTTAAAACAGTTTGAATAGATGGTCCTTGCTGTTTATTATGATTCAAAATTCTGGTTTAAGTGGGTGCTTGATTAGCCATGTCAGATTGTTCCGATGAACTTGTTTGTGGTAGAAGTCAATTGCCAGCACCATTTACTTCCCCAATGAAAACAATCTTTTCAATTACTTGTTTGGGAGGACATATAATTTAGGTAGTCAATAAGTAGAAATCCTTCAAAAATCTAGATTGCAAATTCTGATCCAAATGGATTGTACTACATCATCTCCCACTTCATTTCCAAGGGACTATCTCCACCTGCATTTAAAACAGGGGTCTCCAACCTTGGCAACTTTAAGATGTGTGGACTTCAACTCCCAGTATGGCTGGGGAATTCTAGGAGTTGAGATCCACACGTCTTAAAGTTGCTAAGGTCAGACACCCCTGATTTAAAATATTCAGTGGTGTATTGGACTACTGTTATTACTGATTAAGGATTATATTTATTTGCATCTATATTTTGTAATTGTTGCCTGCCTCTGGAGCTGGTTCTTCTAGATATTTCAGTAAAGATAGCAGTAGAAAAACGAACTCCTAATTCTTGTGTTTTTTGTTTAATCAGTAGAAATGATTTGAGATAATATGTTTTAAACATAATTTAAAATTTCACATTGTGGCAAAGACATCCTCAAATGCATATTTTCAGAGAAAATACATTTAAGGATGCATATTTAAGTACAATATTCCAAATGGATTTTTTTTTTAAAAAATCACCAATCAACCTAGACATGAGTTGGTCATATAATTATTATCTGATTGATCTAGCCATCCCTACCGAGGGATATGTGTTTTCCTCCAGCAAAGGGAAAAGCATTTTAAATCCCCTTTTCACAAATGTCATAACCCAAACAAACTATCCTCCCTAATACAGCTGCTCAGTCTATTAATTAATTGATCATTTAATTAACATTTAGATTGAAGCATTTATATTCTGCCTTATCTTCCAAGAACTCAAGCCTGCTTATAATGAAGCAATTAGGAAGACCGATCCATGTACTAGCTCTACATGGGACGAAAGCAATATCTACTGTCTTATTCAAGCCATTTCCACCTTGTCACATTTTCAAACTTTTTGCAATTCAGGAAAGACACAAACTTCTTGAGTTCCTAGGAATACAGGAAGCTGCTACACATTGAAAAATACAGCTGGGCATCTTGCAAAATATCAGTGTCATTGATTAGTAAAGGAATAACTATAGACTTTTATGCAGTTGTCCCTCTCTATGGACAAAAGCAACATATTGAACCTGACATTTTGAGTTATGCTAGACTTACTTTCTACCAATGAGCCTCAAACCTGTTTGTATAATTTCTTAGACTTCAGGATGTTATTTGCAAGTGGACAATAATCATAAGTTGGGCATAAAGAAGTCCATAAGGCTGAAACAATAGAAACATTTGCTATGCATAATTATGTATCCACTGCATTCAAAGTGAAGGCTTGTGCTGTAACTGGACAGGTGTAATTTTTAAAAAGGGATAAGAAAAGAAGATGGTAAGAATGTCAGTAAGATGTTTCTTCTACTTTGCCTTCCAATTTTCACATGTCTGGAGATGAGTGACTTTTCATTTTCACCTCTTGAGGAAGATTAAGCTGCCAAAAATGAAATTAAAAAACAAATTCCTCTGCTGTACATTTTAAGGCATTTGTATATAAAGCTTCTTTTCAATTTCTTCCTTTCTTTATTTTGCATGTAAGTTTACTTTTGAAAAACAAATGTATACCATCCCCCATTCCCAAAAGAGAAAGGGATAAGTATTGCTGCAACCAAGTGTGGCATTCTCACATAGTTGAAACACTTGGTGGAATAAATTGACATACAGGTATATATAAAATTCTGTAGCCTTTTCTCAGCAGAAAAGCCCTGCTTGCATTGCAACCAATCCACTTTCACGCCAACTGCTCAGAAGAAGTCTTAATGGTTTCCAAGAGAAAGAGAAAAAAAGCAAAAGGGATGATCATCTTTATGCCAAGAGGTTGAAGAAGAACAATTCCCTCTCCAAAGTCTTCGAAAGAAAAAGCTAGGGATGGACCACAACTGAGTGATCAAGGCAGAATTGTTGGCTTACTCTAGCTTCCCACCACAGGAATATTAAAAAAACTTCTGAAAAGCAGAGAAGATTGATAAGAAATAGCAGTCCAGGCAATAGGGCCTTCCAGCAAAGAAATCAAGCAAGTAACTTATACAATAACAAAATAATAGAATAAGAGAGTTGGAATGGAGGTCTGGGAGGTCATCTAGTCCAACCCCCTGCTCAAGCAGGAAATCCTATACCATTTCAGACAAATGGTTATCCAATCTCTTCTTAAAAACCTCGAGTGTTGGAGCACCCACAACTTCTGGAAACCAGTTGTTGCACTAATTGTTATAACTGTCAGGAATTTTTTTCTTAGTTCTTGGCTGGATCTCTCCTTGATTTGTTTCCACTCATTACTTTTTGTCCTGCCTTCAGATGCTTTGGAGAATAGGTTGACAACCCCCCTCCCCACTTCTTTGAGGCAGCCTCTTAGATATTGGAACACAGCTATCATGTCACCCCTAGTCCTTCTTTTCATTAATATCCACTCATGGCTTCCCAAGAAGCTGATCTCTCTGCTCTAATAAAAGTGCCTTTCTGTTTGTATTAATGCTCTCAATTTAGATTCTACTTGTAGCTGTGACAACTTCCTGTGCAACAGTGGGCCAAAACTCTGAACTTGGGCAATATCGTCTGGATGTCTTCTTCCTGGAGATACTCTGGGAAGATGGATCTTGTTTTTCAACCCTTGTTCACCCGTGGCCCCTTCGAACCTTGTTTTTCACCTGGTCCCACTACCAAATATACACATGGGGCAGTAATTGGTGCATTTTGTGGCATCAATAAGGAAGCATTTGCAATATAATACACTTTGCTTTCCTTTAGTCCTCTTGGCATGGGCCATGGCTCCTTTGTTACATGGTTTTTCTCTGTGGTTTCCTTGAAATATCCATAGAGTCCCTGGTTGAGAACCTTTTCTTTGCCTATGGATTACACAGCCTATCCAAAAGATGAGGCTCCATGACAGCAGCTATTTACCTTTGGTGTAATTGCAAAAGACCTCTGTCTCAAGCCATTAATGACCTTAAAGGTAATTAACCATTAAATGTTGCACTGTCTGCTAATAGGCTCTGAGTCTAAGCTGTAATCGGATATTGGGCCTGAGCCTTGATATTTGTGGGTGTGCTTATACCTGTATATTTGAGCTGATAATTAAGATCCACTGAACCTCTGTCTTCTGGGCCCTGCTTCTGGGAATTTTACATTTCTTTCTGCGGAAGATAGGAAAGAGGCCCTCCACAACTGTGGTACTCTTAATATGTCTGCTAAGAAAAATTGCAGGCACTTGTGCTGCCTTCCTCCTGTCCCATTTGAACCTTTCCCCCAGTGGCAGCAGGGCACAGTTGCCAATAAAGCTACAAACCTGAAGTACAGATAGTCCTGGACTTACAACAGTTCATTTAATGACTGTTTAAACTTACAATGGCATTGAAAAAAGTGACGTATGACCATTTTTCACACTTAGACCGTTGCAGCATCCCCATGGTCATGGGATAAAAATTTCAGCTGCTTGGCAACTGACTCATATTTATGTCATTTTCAGTGTCCCAGGGTATTGTGATCCCCTTTTGCAACCTTCTGATAAGCAAAGACAATGGGGAAGCCAGATTCATTTAACAACCATGTAACTAACTTAACATCTGAAGTGATTCACTGAACAACTGTGGCAAGCAAAGTCGTAAAATGGGAACAAAGCGCACTTAACAATTGTCTCATTTAGCAACAGAAATTTTGGGTTCAATTGCAGTCATAAGTTGAGGATGACCTGTAGATATGGATGGAGACTAGAGGAGACACATGTTTCGAAGCTTTGCAGCATCAGCAAACAGAACAGCAGACAAAAAAGAAGACATTTTCCTTAAAGGAAAGAAAGAAGAAAATGAAATATGGAGGCATACAAAGCCCAACATGGAAAGGTGCAAATATTCTATAAGCCGGCCATCGACAACAGGAAAAAAAAAGTCAGATCAGATCCCACAGAAGGAGGAATGATGCAGAAGACAGAATAGTATTTGTAAGAAGAAAACATTGTTAGTAATATAGGTAGTTCTCAACGTACGACCACATTTGAGCCCAAAATTTATGTTGCTAAGCGAGAAATTTGTTGAGTGAGTTTTGCCCCATTTTAAGACTTTTCTCGCCACATTTGTTAAGTGACTCACTGCAGTTCTTAAATTAGTAACTCGGTTGTTAAGTGAATCTGGTTCCCCCATTGACTTTGCTTGTCAGAAGGTCACAAAAGGGGATCACATCACTCCAGGACACTGCAACCATAATAATAATAATGATAAAGTTGGAAGGGACCTTGGAGGTCATCTAGTCCAACCCCCTGCTCAGGCAGGAAACCCTATACCATTTCGGATAAATGGCTGTCCAGTCTCTTCTTAAAAACTTCCAGTGTTGGAACATTCATCACTTCTGGAGGCAGGTTGTTCCACTGGTTAATTGTTCTAACTGTCAGGAAGTTTCTCCTTAGTTCTAGGTTGCTTCTCTCTTTGGTTAGTTTCCACCCGTTGCTTCTTGTCCTGCCTTCAGGCGCTTTGGAGAATAGCCTGACTCCCTCTTCTTTGTGGCAGCCCCTAAGATATTGGAACACTGCTATCATGTCACCCATCGTCCTTCTCTTCGTTAAACTATATCATAAATGTGAGTCAGTTGGCAACCATCCAAGTGTAAAGCACGTGACCGTGGGGATGCTACAATGGTCGTAAGTGTGAAAAATGGTCATACGTCATTTTTTTCCAGTGCCGTTGTAATGGTCACTAAATGAACTGTTGTAAGTTGAGGATTACCTGTACTATAGACTATACTAATAGTAGAGATGAAATGTAATAAAAATAGAATAGTTGTCATACAGAGCATGGTATAGAGGAAATATTATAACAGTAATTGAATAATAATATAGTAGTATAGAAGTAATAGGAATAGAATATAGGATATAAACGATGGAAAGCTTGCACATATAGCTTTGTAAGTTTCACATTTCACTTTTATATCTCCCCCCCCCCAAAAAAAAATAAAATAAAACATCTCCACAATTCTTAAAGGAAGCTATTAAAAAACTACCTATTCAGGGTCTAGTGCTTTTGTAGCTCTTTTGAGTCTGGGTCAATCTAATTGGATGAAGTTTTAAAAAAGAAACCCCTGACACGGACCACAGCTTGTTCTCAATTGTGCTTTGCACGGATTTGTTTTGCTGTTTTGTTCTAATTTTCTTGCCTCATGTCCCACCCTATGAATATAGGGTAAATGATAAATATCTGCCCAAAAGGAAAACAACCCTGACTTTTACATGATCACTCGGTGAAGGGATAATTAGACAGAAAAAAAAAAAACCCAGCAAAACTAAAACAACGCTCTCCTATTTTAAAATTAAATTATTTGGGGAGAGGAAACCTAAGCTTCTTTTTTCATAAATAGATTTTGTTCCCTAATGAGTTGCCTAGAATACCTAAAACAAAGGTTTCGGGGGGAGGGGGATTTCTCTTTGCAAAATTAATGACATTTTGTCTGGGGGAAGAGCAAGGGAAGGTGGATTAATACTATTATTTTTCACCTGCTAGGGAAGGAAAGGAGAAACGCAAATCCTATTTCTCCGGTCTCTGTAACAGGAGAAAGTTCAGGGAGCGTCAAAATCCTTTCATCCAGCCATTTGCCATAAACATTGTGCTGCCTTCTGGGATTAGGCCTCTGTTTCCCCATTCTGAACAGAAGCCATTTTCTAATACTAATGTTTTATATACACATCTCAGATACAATGCAACCCCCCCTCTCCAAAGCCCCAAGGCAACAGGGCATTCGTTTATAGTAAATCAGAAGTGTCACCCTTGGCAACCCACAGCACTGAAACATTTATTCGGCTTCACGTTGCTGGCACTTAGAATTATTTCTTTCATGCCTGATAGCCAAATTACAATATGGCAGGTTTCCCTGGAGCTGCTGGATCATTAGTGCCAGCTCACAACATACTTTCAACTGATATGGCATCTCATGTACAGCTGCCAATCAAAAAATGGGAAATGCAAATGAAGGGGAGCCCATTGGTGTTCAATTACTGTACAGTAAGCTCCTTACGGCTCCGCTTAATGACTGGCAGTCATTTTGCTGAGTGGAAAGAAGAAGGGAGAACAGAGGGAAAAAGAATTCCCTCCAGGGAAACCCATTACCAGTGCAAGAAGTTTTTACATTTGATTTCCATATTTATTAATTTCTTCGCCACCCCTCCCTCTGCCTGTTTTTTAAACATTAAGCCCAGGAAATACTTAGCATGGCTTGTTATACAAATACGTGGGCTCGTCAGCTCAGCCGGCTGCCAAGGCCACATCAGCTGAAAAGATCAGGGAATTTGCTAGTGTTACTTCTCAAGGAAGTGTGAACTTTCCGTTTCGGCAAACTAAACCAAAGCATTAACCTTTCCAAAATGGCTTGTCTGTGGGCCACATTAGTAGCTGAAAATGGCTCTTTCACAAAGCTGATAACCTGGCTGCTTTTAGCAGCAGCAGACAACGAGGCAGGGAGAACAGCTCTTCAAACCTGTCAACTCCACACCTCACCCACCTCTGATGGAAACAGCCAGCTCCGCTGCCCCTCTGTACTAAAGATTTGGGTTGTTTGCCCCACTGGTTGCAACTGTGAAAGAGACAAACTGTTGCCTGGTTTAAACTGCAATTTATCTCCTTGGCTACAGTTGCAGCACCAGCTGTTTAATCATTGCACACCAGTTGTAGAAAAGCAATATATTTCAGACAAAAAAAAAAGGAATTAAACAAAGCACCAGGTATAGAGTTGCAGCACAATTTGTACATGAGTTTATAGGCATCATCATTTTAAGTTTAAATGTTAGACTTATAAACAGTTAAAGGTGGAAATCACAGTCAATTTGAGCTTTCTTTTCATTTGCCTTCTCTTTAAAGGAGCTATTGCTGGTAGTCCTTGATGCCACTGATACAAATGGGATGTCATTATCCAAACGGAAATGCAAAAAGACAATTGCTTCTTACAGAAATCATCATTTGGATACCAGGTAGCTGGTAGTGTTCCATCTTGCTTAGTGATAGAAAGTCATTTGCTTTTTAAAAACCTCCCTGCATACCTGCTCATTACAAAACCTAATGTAATGTTATTAGAAGGAACACATTAAATGCAGGGGAAATCACAGCAGGAATCAAATCTCTGAACACTTTCTACAATTCCAGTTGAGAGAATTGCCTACTCAAAGTTGGTAGATTTTGGAAACTGATCTCAGAAGGAAGGATAGCCAATATCTTTCTTAGAAAAAAAAAACAACCTTAACTGAAATTAAGAACATTCAGCCCTTCTTGTAATTGAATGATTTTCCACACTCTTGACAATCATTTTCATAAGAATGAATGTATTATTCACACTTTACCATTCATATGAAAATGATTCTCCTGTGATTAAGGCAGCACATTTCTAAGAGCAATTTGTTAAGCAACAGGATGAAATAAAGTTTGCTTTTTTTCATTTTTGCAGTGTCAGTGAATTATTAGCATCATCATCATCACTACCAACATATCATTATTATCCTTTAGAAAAGGGTATCTCCTACTTGCCCCTTGATTTTGTCTGAGAGAAAGTAAGTGCAGATTGAGTGCCTAAAGAAGATTCCATAATTTTCAAGGGGCATAACATTCAAACAGCATCACTATACATAATTTGAAAGATCAGAATTGTCCAGTGTTAACCAAACTGTGAACAATAGATGGAGTGAAAACATGGATGGATTAACTTCTCTTTTCTGCTCTCATTCCATAATCTGAAGATGTTGTTTAATGTTGCACTTAGAGAATATACATAAATTTATATAAAATTATAATTCAAATTTATTTTATAAGGAAGATTTGAAAGACCTGATTCAGCTTCTTAAAAGCTTCTGTTATTTTCCTCTTAGAACAAGTTCCTTTGGGTCCACAAAAGCTTTTGCCCTGTGTGTGTTTCATGAAACTGGTTGATAGTTTTGTTTTCTCCTTGTTGATGTTACTTCTACTTGTGAATGGCTTGTTTGTCTTTCACTGATTTTTAAAATAATATGTGTGCAATTGACATTTTGATTTGCATAGAACATGGGAAATAGATTATTGAACAAATCAATCTAGAGTTTTCACTTACAAGCTCAAATTATCCCATGCGGGATATATTCGGTGGAAGCCCAGATCTCTAAAAAAGATTCTAATGCTGGGAAAGTTGGAAGGCAAGAGAGGAAGAGGATGGTCAGCAGCAAGGTTGACAGGCTCAGTTATAGTGGCAATGAGTGCACTGTTGGGAATTCTGAAAGACATGGTCAGGGATAGATCACGATGGAGAAACTCTATCTGTTTGCCCACTAGGAGTTGAAAATGACTTGATAGCAATAGCACTTAGACATACATACCAATTTACAGTGCTTTACAGCCCTCTTTAAGCTATTTACAGAGTCAGCATATTGCCCCCAACAATCTGGGTCCTCATTTTACCAACTTCAGAAGGATGGAAGGCTGAGCCAACCTTGAGCTGGTCAAGATCAAAAGAATCAAGCTCCTGGCAATGTAAGCAGAGTTAGTCTGCAATGCTGCATTCTAACCACTGCACCACCACCGCTCTTCATACTATCTAATCTATCAATCAATATTATACCAGTGATTTCACATCTTATACAGGAAAGCTTGAGATGAAAACATGAATATATAACACATAATTAATTTGTAGAAGTCAATCGCATAATTTTTTCTGAAGGCTTTTAACTGAGATGGGTTTTAAGGATATAGCCATGGCTTAACAGTGGCAGCCTATTTCCATACAGAAATATCTCTGAAGATCAGATATTATTGGCCAATAGTAGAAAGAAGTCTTTCCTATTGTATTCTGGTTCTCCTTTTCCAGAGGTGTCCAACTATGAGCAGGAAACTGGAAGTGGGTGGAAGTAAATTAAACCCACAAAGACATTTTTTTAGGGGGGGGGGTAAGACAGGAGCAGTCAATCTTTTATCCTCAAAGGAAAGAATGTGCAGGGAAAAATAATCTTGGATGACCATTGGATCACAGAAAAAATATACAATATAAAAAAACCCTTAACTCTTCTTTTCCATCTAGAAGTTGACTACATTTTGGAAGCCGAGATTTGGTATCCTAACAAAGAAGGAATTTAAAGTAGCAGACTATTTGCATGAACAACAGAGCATATGTAGTCAAGGATTCAAACTATGTTCACCTACAGAAAAAAATAATAATTTGAAGTAGTACCTGTGTGATGCTTGTCATGAATGTAGGAATGACCTCCACAAAGAGATAAATCAGACTATCTGCTTTTGAAGATTTCTAGGATCTGAGCCAAGGTTGCATTTTTAAAAAACTGATTCTGTTTTAGGGAACATAATTAAAAGTGTGTCTTCAGGAGATGACATATTTCTCCATAGCTGTTAAATATTTAATTATTTAATTGTGTATACAGTTGTTATTGGTTTTTTTTTAAAAAAATGGCTCTGGATTTTGCAAGCTTGATAAATGGACTATAAGTCTAAGGGCAGATTTTATACTTGTAATAAATGATGTAATGAAGAGAGATGAACTGTTTTCACATCAGATCCAGGGGAATAGAGAGAGACTAAGGGAGGTTAACAGGAACAAAGTCTTCTTGTTTTAGCAGCAAAGATTGGGGTTAGGATAGGCCATATTGAACATGTACTTAGGCTCACATCCTGATTAAGGGCCAGTGCTCATGACTGGAGTTTCCAAATGAGCAAGCAGGGAGAAGGACAAGAAGCAGTAATTGTCACATTCTACTGGGCAATAATATTTATTAGAATCAAAGGAAGATGACTGAACAGATGCTAAATGCTAAAACAGATACTAAAATAATTCTGGCTTTCATAAAGCCGGTTCTATTGGGCCATCCTCTACCTCTAATTATGACACACTACTCTTTTCATATAAAGTGGGCTTTATTGTATTTTACATGTTCCCATTTTCCCAAGCATAGTGTCTTCTGATTCTGCCTGGGTGCAAACATGTCTTTGTTAGTTCAGGGTATCAAAATTTTTATATAGAGAGTAAGTACATATAATGAGTCTGCCTGCCTGCCTGCCTGCCTGCCTGCCTGCCCTATCTATCTATCTATCTATCTATCTATCTATCTATCTATCTATCTATCTATCTATCTATCTATCTATCTATCTATCTATCTATCTATCTATCTATCTATCTATCTATCATCTATCTATCTATCTATCTATCTATCATCTATCTATCTATCTATCTATCTATCTATCTATCTATCTATCTATCTATCTATCTATCTATCTATCTATCTATCTATCTATCTATCTATCTATCTACCTACCTAACTACCTAACTACCTAACTACCTAACTACCTAACTACCTAACTACCTACCTATCATCTGTCTGTCTGTCTGTCTGTCTGTCTGTCTGTCTGTCTGTCTATCTATCTATCTATCTATCTATCTATCTATCTATCTATCTATCTATCTATCTATCTATCTATCTATCTATCTATCTATCTATCTATCTATCTATCTATCTATCTATCTATCTATCTATGAGAGAGAGGGGGGGGGAAATAGTAAAGAAACAAAAATATCACAAAAAGAATTGGAAACTGAGTTTGAGCACCAAAGAATTTCACTTTTTCAAGTGATTAAGAGAAACAGAAACAAAAGCCTCGTGTTTAGGGAAATAACAAGAATGAAAGGGTTAAAACAAAAACTTTAAAAAAAACTAGTTTCAATTTAGTGCTTCTTTTTAAAATATGGATTTTGTACTATTGGATGTGTTTTTCAATACCTACTGACACCCCTATGGTGTGGGATTGGCAGATCCCTATGAGTTTATGAAACTACCCATTTAAGCTAATTCTTATTCTGCAAAATTTGGCAGGCCTCTATAAAGGATATTTTTGTGGATAGGATTGATCCTTTCTGTAAGACCAGAAGGTGGAACCAAAACACCACCCAGAGTCACTTGTTGAGATGGGTGACCATAGAAATCAAATAAAAAAATAAAAATAAAAAATTGAACATGTACATCAAGAAGAATTGAATTGTGGTTTCAAGTAACAGAAGCTTGGCTAGGAAATACTGTAAGGCTTTAATATTGAGAGAAATGCATTTCTGGGAATACTTTACTTTACTTTACTTTATTTTTGATTTATATCCCGCCCTTCTCCCAACGGGACTCAGGGCGGCTCACAACATATTTAAAAACAGAAACATATTTACAATCCCCACCAAATAAAACCAATTAAAACCAAATATTTTAGAGTTGTGCTGTTTAAAATTTTCTAAAAAATGAACCCGATTTAAAATCCTCCCTAGGCCAGGCCTG